>NC_092234.1:36594202-36659202 GCF_036320965.1 Panulirus ornatus | reverse complement strand
CGAGAGGGGAGGATTTCCAGCTCCCCGCTCCCTCCCCTTTTAGTCGCCTTCTACGACACGCAGGGAATACGTGGGAAGTATTCTTAATCCCCTATCCCCAGGGATATATATATATATATATATATATATATATATATATATATATATATATATATGTATATATATAGTGAGGTAGTGTGTATGTGGGTGGGCTGGGCCGTTCTTTCGTCTGTTTCCTTGCGCTGCCTCGTAATGCAGGAGACGGCGATTAGGTATGATTTTCCAAAAGGAGGAACTGAGGAGGCCAAGTGAGGATGTTCCCTCTAAGGCTCAGTCCTCTGTTCCTAACGCTACCTCGCTGATGCGGGAAATGGCAAATATGTATGAATATATATATATATATATATATATATATATATATATATATATATATATATATATATATATATATATATATATTATCCTTGGGGATAAGGTAGGAAGAATACTTGCCACGTATTCCCTGCGCGTCGTAAAAGGCGACTAAAAGGGGAGGGAGCGGGGGGCTGGAAATCCTCCCTTCCAATTTTTACTTTTCCAGAAGATTGAACAGAGAAGAGGGCCAAGTGAGGATTTTCCCTTTTAGACTCAGTTCTTTGTTCTTAACGGTACCTCGCTAATGCGGGAAACGACAAATATGTATGAAAAATATATGTATATCCTATCCTGAGCCAGGCATTTATTATGTCGACTAACCCCTAGGTATGGATGAACAGCTGGGATGACTGTGGACCGCCTGCCGTAACCAGATTCGAACCTATGCGCTGGACCCTGGATGGGTGGATGGGTCACGGTCAGGAACGCTAACCACTACACCACGGAAGGTAATTACTCAAGTGTAGTTACATTTTGTTGCCTGACAGTGAGAATTATGTTGTTTGACGCTGGTTACTTTTCGTACTTGACTGTAGTTGAATTATTTCTTGCCGGGTTTTCATTTGGTTACCAAACAATGGTTACTTTGTTACTTGATGGTAGCTGATCATACGGTATGTAGTTGCTTGATGTACACGCTGGAGGTAATCGAGGGACTTCTCATGATTCTACCAGCCCCTCCGTCAGGAAGTACGGACGTGACAGACGTGTGCGTGCTGTGCGGGGAGGTA
Organism: Panulirus ornatus; assembly: GCF_036320965.1. Classification (NCBI taxonomy): domain Eukaryota; kingdom Metazoa; phylum Arthropoda; class Malacostraca; order Decapoda; family Palinuridae; genus Panulirus; species Panulirus ornatus. The sequence goes on along the minus strand of NC_092234.1, from coordinate 36,658,078 downwards.
GTTATCATACACTCGTGGAGACACATCTCCTGCACTCGTTTCTGCATTTGATATTTGCTCATTAAGTTTGTTCCACTTACTCATCACCCTTATGCCATAAGAAGACTTCTCTATATTCTCTCTTCTTAAATTTCATGGTGTTCACGATCTACACCATCAAGCTGAATTGAAAAAGGTTGTGGTCAGGTCACTCCTCACTCTTCTCTCTTCCATGATATAGGAATATAAGGCCTCTAGCTTTTGTCCGTAACTCAGCTTTCTTAATTCCGGTGCAGTCATTGTTGCCCTCCTCTGGACTTTCTTTGTTAGTTCTTTATGGTTCTTGTGATGCGATGACCAAACTTGAGGAACATATTCTAGTTTTGTCCTTATGTAAGATATGAATAGCTAGCTGCATATTTCTTTGTCCGTAGACTTGTACACGGTTTGTTTTCTTTACTTTTCTTCACCCAACTTTACCTTTTTCTCTGAGGCAAATCTCGCCTCCTCATACGAATTTAAGAGGTTCGTTACACATGACCTCCTTTCACTAAAACCGTGTTGTCTCTCACGCAATCTTCCTCTGCTCTATGATTATCATTTCCAGTATGTTACAGACCACACTCGTCAGGCAGGCCGGTCCACACAGGTCTTCCCGGTCGCCTTCCTCATAGTCAGGTATGATGTTTACCCTCTTCCACTCCCTTGGCACTTTGTCTTTCCCCAGCGACATCTTGAACATTATTTCAGGTGGTTTGTCTAGTATGTCTGCCCACATCTCCGGCAAATATGGTGAAATTTCATCATGACCAAGAACCTTGTATGGGTCATGACCCCTTAGTATTCTGTTGTCTTCTCTCGATATCTCATCGTAGATATAAACACCCGCTGAATTATTGACAAGCGTGGCAATAATACCACCATTTTATCAACCTGTTGAGTGGGATTAACGTGTATATGAACGGCAATATAATGGGTACGATTCGCCACACTGGGACTTGGGACTGTGGTACTGAGTGGGATGATAATATGAGCGAGAACGTTTATAGATCATCGTAATAAAACAGACTTAAGATCTTCCCGTGGCACATAAGTGGTGTTGGGGTTATAGCATAGTGTCATCCTCTGTGAATACAGTATTAAGTATATTATTTAGTTCCTCACATATTCTTACATTATCCTCTGCAACAATTTCCTCTGAATCCTTTAGTCTGATTTGGTCCTCTTTAACTGACAGTTTACTCCTGATAAACTTATGGAAAAGTCTTTTATCGTATTTTCTCCCGCCTTGTCCACAACAGTGATTTCAAAGTTACGATGTTCCTCCTTTCTTATCCTGGTATTGCCGTTGCTTGTTCTCTTATGCCGTACAAATTCTAGTTGGCTGGTGTCGCCCACATCTTCGTAACGATATATCTCGATGCTCCTCTGCTTTTTGACACCTTTTACTGACCCACTCCTCAGTCTTTCTCAGTCTTCCCTCTGTACTGGAGGTGCCCATGTCCTCAACTCCTCTCCATGTTACAGAACCTTTCATCCAAAATGTCCTGGTTCCTGGACTTAATATCCCAGTAGATGTTATCAAAGAAATTGCGAAGTTTTATGTAGTTTCCACGGCTGCATCTCCTCCTTAAATCTTGCGTAATCTCTGCTCTTTTTTACTTTCTCATTTACAGCATAATCAAACTTGAGCATCACATGATCACTTCCAGTTGGTTTATTATGTATGATATTTTCACTATTCATGTTAGTGTGTGTGTGTGTGTGTGTCTCTGTGTGTGTGTGTGTGTGTGTGTGTGTGTGTGTGTGTGTGTGTGTGTGTGTGTGTCTAATACCTCTCAGACACTCTCGTGCTAGTGTGCTCATTTTCTGGTATAAGAAATTCTCCACTAAGCCCGTATAATCTTACGTCTCCATGGCTCACTGTTACCATGAGAATCTAAATTTGCCTCAGTCTGTCTCTTTATGATTAATCCTTTACCGTGTATGAGACGTGCATGTGTTACTGCTTCGTGCACCACCCTGACTGTTCTTTCATTATTATCATTGCATATTTGTTCTGAATCGTTGAAATGATTTGGAAGATTAATTGATATCAACATCATTATACACTTCATTCCCACATTTCCTATTCCCATCATGGTTGTCTTCTGCTATGCCCTATAACCTAAGTGAGGCTCTTCCTTACACGGAGGGCAACTATGCCTTTGTCCTCTCTTTCCTGCCTTGCGACTATGTATCCTTATGGAGAGAACATGCGAGATCTTATTTCTGAAATAAACGTTGTTTCCACGACTCCAGCAATATCAGGTGCGTTTTCCCTCATACTTTTCGTAAGTTCCAGCTCTTACTATAAGCTACTAATACAGCTACACTTGTATACATTACTTTCAGTGTAACATTACCATACTTGACACGTCTGCTGCACTGGCGGCATCTTCCGTTCTCTTGCCTCATTTGGTGTCCTATGTTTTGTGCCTTCTGACCATTTTCTTTGTACTCCCCTTCCCTTCCCATCCCTTCCCTTCCCTTCCCCCGGTCTATGGTTCCCTTCCCTTCCCCTTCCCCCGGTCTATCGTTCCCTTCCCTCGGTCTATCATGTTAGTGTGTGTACGCCTGCTGGCGTGTGTCCTGAAGTTGACAATCACAGAGAAGGTCAGTTATCTGTAAGACACGACGCCTGGCTTCATGTCCTGCTGCTGCCCCTGCCTGTGTTGTCAGACAGGGATGTGACCCATTGAGGGACGCACGGAGAGAACGTTCAGTTCTCTACGCCTCCCTCACGTATACCTGTTCGTGTATTTCTTGATGAGTGCCTCACACGCAGCCAGCCTGGCTGGAATTAAGGAAAGCTTCCGTGAGATCTTTTTTTAAAGATACAAATTTGCACTCAGTCTTTACCTGTCATGTAATAATGCACCGAAACCACAGCTCCCTTTCCACATCCAGGCCCCACAGAACTTTCCATGGTTTACCCCAGACGCTTCACATGCACTGGTTCAATCCATTGACAGCACGTCGACCCCGACACCCTCCAGCATGTGAAAGGCGTGCAAGGAATAGAGTGAATTGGAATGATGAGGTATACCAGGGTCCACGTGTTGTCAATGGATTGAACCAGGGCATGTGAAGCATCTGGGGTAAACCATGGAAAGTTCTGTGAGGCCTTGATGTGGAAAGGGAGCTGTGGTTTCGGTGCATTATTACATGACAGCTAGAGACTGAGTGTGAACGAATGTGGCCTTAGTTGTCATTTCCTAGCGCTAGCTCGCACACATGAAGGGGAAGGGGGTTGTTATTTCATGTGTGGCGGGGTGGCGATGGGAATGAATAAAGGTAGACAGTATGAATTATGTACATGTGTATATATGTATATGTCTGTGCGTGTATATATATGTATACGTTGAGATGTATAGGTATGTATATTTGCGTGTGTGGACGTGTATGTATATACATATGTATGTGGGTGGGTTGGGTCATTCTTTCGTCTGTTTCCTTGCGCTACTTCGCTAACGCGGGAGACAGCGATAAAGTAAAATTAATAAATGAATAACAAATCTGCACAGTATGACACTATTTTTACACTGCATTTAGAAGTTACGAAAGCTTGAAGGTTTACAGACTCGCGGTTCCAATAATTCTTTAAATGACCGTCATAAAAAATGGACTACTGAATTATCTTGGTTTTATAACCGTGTCGTTAAAGTTATTTACAGTGTTATTGTTCAGTTGATCCTTCCCCGCCGGGGCCAGATGGCTAGAGATAATGTTCACACATCTCTCTTGGGTGTTGAATGAAGGAACGGGTTGGAAGAAGACACTCGAATTCGCCTTCACTGAGATGATACAGGACGTGGTTGTATCTGTGGGAAACACCATACATCTATCTATGCTCCTGTGGTGGAGAATGTTTGATGGTTTCTTGCTGTGAATAATGAAGTATTACTAAAAATGTTCATAATATTAGCTTATATTTCCTCGAATAATTACCAAGATTGAGAACGAAGGTTGTGTAATATACCCGCACTGCTACAGTACGTACCTGCCACTCCTGTACCACGGTACGGTACGTACCTGCCCCTCCACCACAACGGTACGGTACGTGCCTTCCCCTCCTGTACCACGGTAGGGTACGTACCTGCCCCTCCACCATTACGGTACGGTACGTACCTGCCCCTCCTGTACCACGGTACGTTACGTACCTGCCCCTCCACCACCACGGTACGATACGTTCCTTCCCCACCACCACCACAATACGGTACGTACCTGCCCCTCCACCACCACGGTACGGTACGTACCTGCCCCTCCACCACCACGGTACGGTACGTAACTGCCCCTCCACCACCACGGTACGATACGTACCTTCCCCTCCTGTACCACGGTACGGTACGTACCTGCCCCTCCACCACCACGGTACGGTACGTACCTTCCCCTCCTGTACCACGGTACGGTACGTACCTGCCCCTCCATCACCACGGTACGGTACGTACCTGCCCCTCCACTACCACGGTACGGTACGTACCTTCCCCTCCTGTACCACGGTACGGTACGTACCTGCCCCTCCATTACCACGGTACGGTACATACCTGCCCCTCCACTACCACGGTACGGTACGTACCTGCCCCTTAACTACCACGTTACGGTACATACCTGCCCCTCCACTACCACGGTGCGGTACGTACCTGCCCCTCCACTACCACGGTACGGTACGTACCTGCCCCTCCACCACCACGTTACGGTATGTACCTGCCCCTCCTGTACCACGGTACGGTACGTACCTGCCCCTCCACCACCACGGTACAGTACGTACCTGCCCATCCACTACCACGGTACGGTATGTACCTACCCCTCCACCACCACGATACGGTACGTACCTGCCCCTCCACCACCACGGTACAGTACGTACCTGCCCTTCCACTACCACGGTACGGTACGTACCTGCTCCTCCACCACCACGGTACGGTACGTACCTGCCCTTCCACTACCACGGTACGGTACGTACCTGCCCCTCCACCACCACGGTACGGTACGTACCTGCCCCTCCACCACCACGATACGGTACGTACCTGCCCCTCCACCACCACGGTACGGTACGTACCTGCCCCTCCACTACCACGGTACGGTACGTACCTGCCCTTCCACTACCACGGTACGGTACGTACCTGCTCCTCCACCACCACGATACGGTACGTACCTGCCCCTCCACCACCACGATACGGTACGTACCTGCCCCTCCACCACCACGGTACGGTACGTACCTGCCCCTCCACTACCACGGTACGGTACGTACCTGCCCCTCCACCACCACGGTACGGTACGTACCTGCCCCTCCACCACCACGGTACGGTACGTACCTGCCCTTCCACTACCACGGTACGGTACGTACCTGCCCTTCCACTACCACGGTACGGTACGTACCTGCTCCTCCACCACCACTACAAGCAAATTAAGAATCATTTTCCGCGTAATGTTTCATATCATCAGTATGATCGTCAGCTCTGGCTCTCATCCTCGTAAAACAGCAAGACACTCATACCACCCACCCTTGCCTGGCTCTCACAGGTTTTAGGATCTGACTCTACATGCTCGACACAGTTCAGCCCAGAGTAACCCAGCCTGACCTCAAAATTTGGCCCACTTGCCATACGTTCCATTGTTGGTGCTCTTTCCACTTTTCCACAGATATCACTCTGGTTTCTGTCAGATTTTTTAATATGACGGCAACGATAATGATCATATTAAATGAAAAATGATATACGTAGATAGGCAAGACACAGGAAGATATAATGACACACGAACATACACACGAACAGCGTATAGTGGGGCAGGTATGGTGAATGCGCCACTTGCTGGGAGACGCCATCATGTTATTGTCACAGTAAAAACTAGCGAGTTTATTGTGCACTCCCTTCCGTCCTGTGGACGACAGAGCGGGAAATAAAGACGCAGAGAGCACGAAAGGTGTAGAAAGTGGGCGCCCCGCTGTGACTGAATGATATAGCAAGTTCCATTGTGAATGAACTGTATACAATACGTACGTAAAGTTAGGGCCCTAACACACACACATACACACACACATACAAGGTGTAAAGATAATGTTGAAGGCAAAGTTTACATCATCTTGTGTGATCATTATCATCAAGATAAGGAAGCTCAGGTGGGTATCTGTAGCTGTGTCTGGCCACAACAACATCCAGGTGTGTAGTGATCGTGTGTGTGTGTGTAGAGTTGTATACAGTAGACGGGGTTATCTTGTATGATGTATGATGGTTCATGGACCGGTGTCCTCCAACATTCGTCTAAAGCTTCAAAACAAACCAAGTTCACTGTAAACAGTGTGACGTTATGTAAGAACAGAAGAAGTGAGCACTCAGCGAGAGGTCTCTTGGCCCATGCTGGGCAGGTCCCCACGAGTCTGTAGGTCGACCCAAATGATAGTCTGCTCCGTGTCTGGAGGAATAGGTGTCAGTAAGAGGGTCAGTCCTGTCAAGAATATACTGAACCTCTTATGTGACGGAATCCAAAGGAAATAGGCAACACCTCCGTCACTGGTGGTTCTTGTTGGATCTGTGTTGTGCCTCCGACACAGGCGTGTTACCGTCGTGGTGAGGGAGTGTTGCGCCCCGCTGAGGCTCCAGCCAGTGTTACCCTCGGTGATGGCAGGTCATGTGTGTCCTCACCTGACCTACTAATTGCCATGGGGAAGGACTTGGTGGCCTACCATCTACATATTAATCTACCTCAGTTGAACTGTAGAGTGAGGTCAGAGCTTACGAGTTTCGACCCATACAAGCTGCCCCCGGGTTGTACCGATCAGCGACGTTATGTATTCCCTGTGGGAATAGCTTCTCCTGGACGGCCGCCGTGACCTGACCTGACCTGACCTCACTGCATCACGGACTCGTTGTTGTTGTTTGAGGTTAAACCTCCCGACACGTCAGGAGGTGCGGGCCCTATGCTCTAGGGCGGCCCGCAGGTGGTGAGGGACCTAAGCACTGGCAGCCCTTGTGGTCACCACAAACCCTCGGGATCACTCTCCCTGGTGATCACTGAAGCCGCCACACCTTTCCTACCACAATGCCCACACCTTCCGTGGCACTGTACCCTGGCGCCACCACCTCTCTACACTACCCAGTAGATCACTCATCTGAATGTTGTTTGACATGTTCTCATAAATCTGCTTCAGCTCCATGAACCATGATGATACCCGCTGCAGGAGTTGAACGCTGTTCATGAGAGAGAGAGAGATAGGGAGAGAGAGAGAGAGAGAGAGAGAGAGAGAGAGAGAGAGAGAGAGAGAGAGAGAGAGAGAGAGAGAGAGTCATTTATGGCGTCTTCCTCAAAGATATTGTTAAATATCAAGACGATGAAGATAGCCAGCAGTTCACTGCGGGGGGAAGATACCCACTGACTGATCCAGACTGCCCATCCTGGACAGGAACCTTCAGCATGTGTTACAGCAGCACCGCCAGCAGTTCCTTCGAGATTCAGTTCAGTGGTGATGATGGGTCAGTGTTGACTAAAGGCGTCATGTCTATTATCTTGCCACAGCTCAGGTTATAACGTGAGCCGACGTCCAAGGTAAAGAGACGGGAAGAATGCTGTGAAAATCATGAACTTGTGATGAGGCAGGAGAGTCACTGCTGTCCCACACACTACACCTCCTGAATACCAAACATTCTAAACTCATCAGCAGTTTCAGTGGGCCTGTCTCACCATGTTTGATGGAGCACGAACAAAATACGCTGGAAAACCTACTTTTCTACTTGATCTTGTTTATAATATTTAAACTGGACACATGTTTGTTGAAAGTGATCACGTTTAAGCTAAGTTTCAACACTTCCGGTAATGCTGCTCAACACGAAACTTGAGGGGGAAAAAATAGGTTTGCAAATGTTTGTGACCTTCGCTTTACCCTTGACAGGAAAAGCTGGGATGGTATCTTCAAGTGAAAATGATATGGACAGAGTCTGGAAAGGCTTGGGTGAGACATTGATAATAGTAGAGGGAACACATGTGGCAATGCATGACAGACAGTCATTTCTAAGAACTTACAATGAAAACAGTGTCCAAGAAAATATCATGTAGGAAACTCATTTATAACAATGATCGACATCATTGGGCAAGTTAGGTAGCTTTGCCGAGAAAACTAAGAAAACTAATATGTTGAGTAAATGTCACACTGAAGTGTATATTGGTTAAAACGGAAAAGTCAACCCAAAAACAACTTCATCGTTATGTTAGAAGCAGGAGTCATTATTACCCAGTCACTTGGTCATTGATCATAGAAAACGGTGACTTTGTTCGAGATGATGAGGCCACAGCAAAGATTTTCAGTTATTTTCTTTTTCAATCAATATTTACCATGAAAAACATAGGTCATGTTCTCTCAGTCACACTCCTCTTATTACCTCACCTCTCTTTTACTCTCTCTGTGCTTACCCAAATCAAACCACCTCACACCACATATCATGCTCATTACAACACATCCACCCTCTTCCACAGTCTTTTGTGGAGTCCAATCCTCGCATCGATATCATGATGTCGGGATTACGTTACCATCTGATATACCCATCTTTGGCCTCCCAGGTAACGCTCTCTCTTTCCACACATTCTTCAGTGCTCCCAGAACCTTCACCCCCTCACCCTACCCTACGACTCTCCTCCGCTTCCGTATTTCCACCCTATCATCAAACACGTTCAACAGGCTTTCAAAATACTCCATCTCGTCACTTCATCACTACCTGTTACCACTTCCTATTTTGCTCCTTTCATCGATGTTCCAATTCGTTTTTTTTTGCACGTTATCAGCCTTCTTCCAAAACATCCTATTCTCCCTAAAGTTTACTGATACTCGCTCATTCCAACTCTCATTTGCCCGCTTTCTCTCATATATATGCCCGTCATTTGCACTCCTTCCCTGTAAGTATCGTCCAAACGCCTCTCTTCTCTATTTCCTAACAACTTTACTACTTCATCCCACCACCCGTTCTTATTATGGCGCCACCGGATAGGACAAGAAAAAAAAAACGATTCAGGTCGGATGTGGGTAAATATTGGTTCGGGAATAGAGTAGTAGATTTATAGAACAAGCTGCCAAGTACAGTAGTGGAAGTTAGGTCTTTAGGTAGCTTGAAACGAAGGTTGGATGATGTGTTTATGGGTTCAGACGTTTGGTTGTAGGGTGAACAGACTCAGGACCTGCCTGGCATGGGCCAATAGGCTTCTTGCAGTGTCCTTACTTTATATGTTCTGATGTACACAGCTTCTTCAGAGATGACTTTTCGCTCGTGTTGTGACTTCGATTCGGTAGATTTCGGTAACACACACACACACACACCCCAACCTAAGCCAGGTAGCCGTCTGTCGACCAGCCCCAGGGGGTAAATTAACACTTAGGTTGAGTGTGAGCCGACTGCCGCGCCCAGTGCTGACTGATGGTCAGTAACGCTAACCACTACATTATGGAAGGCCGTGTGTGTGTGTGTGTGTGTGTGTGTGTGTGTGTGTGTGTGTGTGTGTACACAATGGAAGGCTATCATGACCGAGGGGTCTGTAGAAAGTGTAGGAAGGTGAACCTTCCGTCAAGGTTCACAACAAAGTAGAGGGCTGGCCAGCGTGTGCAGGAGGCGGGCAAGAAGTGCCCAGGTGACCGCCACCAGCCAGCCAGGTAGCCTTCACCTTGGCCACCCTCAAGCCAGCTGACCTTCCCCGCTACGGCCACCTGGGGCGCCGCAAGCACCTGCTCTCCCTCTCAGGTCTATGTTTTTTCGTGTTCCTGTTAGTGTGAACCGCCGCCGACCTGCTGGGCCACTTTCACTTGCACTCATCCTCTGATGGAGAGAGAGAGAGAGAGAGAGAGAGAGAGAGAGAGAGAGAGAGAGAGAGAGAGAGAGAGAGAGAGAGAGACTCTTGCCTAGTAGCAAGTTTACCCGCTGAAGACATTGTGAATCTTAAGACATTCCCTTGCGACTCATGATGAATCAGCGGCTGACAGTGGTCATCTCGTCTCTCTCCTTCAGTCACTCCGTTCATGTGGCAGTTATGACGTCAGTAGGCAGTGCATTGTAAAGTTCAGGGACAGTGATTATTCCCCTCAGTCACCGTGAAAGCTCTGCAGGTCAGGCTCATGTATCTGACCACCTAGCCTTGTGGGGCTCCACCACTGCGTCCAACACTGATCGGATCCACCAGCAGGAGCGTCTCACGGCTTTGTGTTGTGTCGCGACGTCGCTGCTTCCTCACTCAACCTTCCGCTTCCGTAAGGAAGGGAATTCCAGATCCTCTGATCTTGCCTTGTATGGCTCTTGGACTCATTCCAGGCTGGGTCCACTTGATAAAACCTGGAGAGCAGTACCGTACCGCGGGTGAAGGAAGTGATCTCCCCCACCAGGAAGTTACAGAGGGTCACTGTGGTTCCTCGGTGTTTTGCTGCTAAAGTTTTGACAATGAATCCCTCCCGCTTGTGTGTCACAGGCGGCAGTAATCTCAGATCGTAAGTGATAATTACTTCCTCCATCGCTGGCTCTCTCTCCCAGACATACTGTACTCGTATCTAAGTTCTTTTCTAAACTTAATCACTTTACATTGTCTCCAGGAGTTTCATACGTCGCTTATTTTCGGGTCATTCCATTTCTGTAGCGACTCTCGGGTATCATGCCACGTATCACGTCCAGAACAATGAACTGATGGACTTTTGTCTTGCATAAGTTACATAAATACCTGGTGCAGGGACTGGGCCTTGTACCCTCGCTACCCCGCGAGTCCTCCGCCCACCTACCTACGTCATGGAATCACATTAAAACGTAGTGGTGTCTGACGTGGGACTCTGTCAAGAGCCTTACTGACGTGGACAAAGATAGTGAGGCTTACCCTTATATTCTCCCCGTTAGATAGCATCACAAGCTGCAGTAAGAAGATGATAGGAAAGCCGTCACTACTGACTGTAATTGATATCTCTTCGTGTAGAAAATATGTAAGCCTCGCAGGAATACGCCACACAGCCTCCATCAGTTTCCCTAAGAAGGGAGAGTGAATGTAAGTGGACGATGCTTGCCTGACACACCGTCGCTCTCACGTCCTGCAGTAACATGTGGCAGCTTCCACTCCTCGCCCGCCTTCCCCCCTGATGATGCCTCACTGACGGCCTGTAACTCGGGGGAAAAATCTATCTGTTGATCTACTTCTCTCAGCTCCCGAGCTGACAGACCAGCCCGGCCTGTTGCCTCATCCTGCCTCCATGTGCAGCGAGGGAGACGATATTGTTATTTTGACTTATTTCTGATGATTTTTATTGTTATTTTCATCATCCTGAACACCAGCCGACAACAGAGCGGCATTCGATCATTATTAGGCCGATCCATGTGAACCTTCGTCCTTGGCCATATAACCTCAGATCTCGGTTTTGCTTTCGTGGATTCCGTCCTGTAAGGGACTTGATGAGGCCAGTGGTAGGGTCACCATGAGTTCTCACAACACCCATCACCAGGCGACATTACTACCCATCCCCAGGCGACATTACTACCCATCACCAGGCGACATTACTACCCATCCCCAGGCGACATTACTACCCATCACCAGGCGACATTACTACCCATCACCAGGCGACATTACTACCCATCACCAGGCGACATTACTACCCATCACCAGGCGACATTACTACCCATCCCCAGGCGACATTACTACCCATCACCAGGCGACATTACTACCCATCACCAGGCGACATTACTACCCATCACCAGGCGACATTACTACCCATCACCAGGCGACATTACTACCCATCCCCAGGCGACATTACTACCCATCACCGGGCGACATTACTACCCATCACCAGGCGACATTACTACCCATCACCAGGCGACATTACTACCCATCACCAGGCGACATTACTACCCATCCCCAGGCGACATTACTACCCATCACCAGGCGACATTACTACCCATCACCAGGCGACATTACTACCCATCACCAGGCGACATTACTACCCATCACCGGGCGACATTACTACCCATCACCCGGCGACATTACTACCCATCACCAGGCGACATTACTACCCATCACCAGGCGACATTACTACCCATCACCAGGCGACATTACTACCCATCCCCAGGCGACATTACTACCCATCACCAGGCGACATTACTACCCATCACCAGGCGACATTACTACCCATCACCAGGCGACATTACTACCCATCACCAGGCGACATTACTTCCCATCCCCAGGCGACATTACTACCCATCACCGGGCGACATTACTACCCATCACCAGGCGACATTACTACCCATCACCAGGCGACATTACTACCCATCACCAGGCGACATTACTACCCATCCCCAGGCGACATTACTACCCATCACCAGGCGACATTACTACCCATCACCAGGCGACATTACTACCCATCACCAGGCGACATTACTACCCATCACCGGGCGACATTACTACCCATCACCAGGCGACATTACTACCCATCACCAGGCGACATTACTACCCATCACCAGGCGACATTACTACCCATCACCAGGCGACATTACTACCCATTACCAGGCGACATTACTGCCCATTACCAGGTGACATTATTACCTATTACCAGACGACATTACTACCCATCACCAGGCGACATTACTACCCATCACCAGATGACATTACTACCCATCACCAGACGACATTACTACCCATCCCCAGGCGACATTACTACCCATCACCAGGCGACATTACTACCCATCACCAGGCGACATTACTACCCATCACCAGATGACATTACTACCCATCACCAGGCGACATTACTACCCATTACCAGGCGACATTACTGCCCATCACCAGGCGACATTACTACCCATCACCAGGCGACATTACTACCCATCCCCAGGCGACATTACTACCCATCACCAGATGACATTACTACCCATCACCAGGCGACATTACTACCCATCACCAGGCGACATTACTACCCATTACCAGGCGACATTACTGCCCATTACCAGGTGACATTATTACCTATTACCAGACGACATTACTACCCATCACCAGGCGACATTACTACCCATCATGTTGTGCCTCATACATTCCTCCACGGTACATGTGGCAGTAAACATGTGGCAGTATACATGTGGCAGTAAACATGTGGCTGTATACATGTGGCAGTATACATGTGGCTGTATACATGTGGCAGTATACATGTGGCAGTAAACACGAGGCTGTATACATGTGGCAGTATACATGTGGCAGCAAACATGTGGCAGTATACATGTGGCAGTATACATGTGGCTGTATACATGTGGCAGTAAACATGTGGCTGTATACATGTGGCAGTATACATGTGGCAGCAAACATGTGGCAGTATACATGTGGCAGTAAACATGTGGCAGTATACATGTGGCAGTATACATGTGACAATAAACATGTGGCTGTATACATGTGGCAGTAAACATGTGGCAGTAAACATGTGGCAGTATACATGTGGCAGCAAACATGTGGCAGTATACATGTGGCAGTAAACATGTGGCTGTATACATGTGGCAGTATACATGTGGCAGCAAACATGTGGCAGTATACATGTGGCAGTAAACATGTGGCAGTATACATGTGGCAGTAAACATGTGGCTGTATACATGTGGCAGTATACATGTGGCAGCAAACATGTGGCAGTATACATGTGGCAGTAAACATGTAGCAGTAATCATGTGGCAGTAAACATGTGGCAGTATACATGTGGCAGTATACATGTGGCAGTAAACATGTGGCAGTATACATGTGCCAGTAAACATGTGGCAGTATACATGTGGCAGTAAACATGTGACAGTAAACATGTGGTAGTAAACGTGTGGCAGTATACATGTGACAGTAAACATTTTTTGTCATGTTTCTTCTTATTATCATTTTCGTTTCCATTTTTTTCTCTCTCCACCAGTGAACAACGCACCGCCATTTGTCATGGTATTTATGGGTCGACTGACTCGAAACTTGGTAAGCAAGTGTCGTGGTTCAGTACACTTAACGTCTTTCTTTTTTCTTTTTTTATCGATTCAGATCCTTTACAGGATTTTTGTGGGTCAAAGACCAAAACAAAACAAAAACATGTATTCTGGGCAGTTGTTCCCACAGTTTCAGTAATTTGAGACGAAAGACGCCACACAGGTACTAGCATTTCACTAGCCCCATACAATGACAGGATGCGTCTGTGATTTGAGACATGTTCAGTTTCCTGTAAGGATGAAAGATCATGAAAAAGACGATTGTTTTAACCCTTGCTTGACTGCTTGGGAAGTGAGTCAGTTGTTGTTCGCTGATGATACAGCGCTGGTGGCTGATTCATGTGAGAAACTGCAGAAGCTGGTGACTGAGTTTGGTAAAGTGTGTGGAAGAAGAAAGTTAAGAGTAAATGTGAATAAGAGCAAGGTTATTAGGTACAGTAGGGTTGAGGGTCAAGTCAATTGGGAGGTGAGTTTGAATGGAGAAAAACTGGAGGAAGTGAAGTGTTTTAGATATCTGGGAGTGGATCTGGCAGCGGATGGAACCATGGAAGCGGAAGTGGATCATAGGGTGGGGGAGGGGGCGAAAATTCTGGGGGCCTTGAAGAATGTGTGGAAGTCGAGAACATTATCTCGGAAAGCAAAAATGGGTATGTTTGAAGGAATAGTGGTTCTAACAATGTTGTATGGTTGCGAGGCGTGGGCTATGGATAGAGTTGTGCGCAGGAGGATGGATGTGCTGGAAATGAGATGTTTGAGGACAATGTGTGGTGTGAGGTGGTTTGATCGAGTGAGTAACGTAAGGGTAAGAGAGATGTGTGGAAATAAAAAGAGCGTGGTTGAGAGAGCAGAAGAGGGTGTTTTGAAGTGGTTTGGGCACATGGAGAGAATGAGTGAGGAAAGATTGACCAAGAGGATATATGTGTCGGAGGTGGAGGGAACGAGGAGAAGAGGGAGACCAAATTGGAGGTGGAAAGATGGAGTGAAAAAGATTTTGTGTGATCGGGGCCTGAACATGCAGGAGGGTGAAAGGAGGGCAAGGAATAGAGTGAATTGGAGCGATGTGGTATATCGGGGTTGACGTGCTGTCAGTGGATTGAATCAAGGCATGTGAAGCGTCTGGGGTAAACCATGGAAAGCTGTGTAGGTATGTATATTTGCGTGTGTGGACGTATGTATATACATGTGTATGGGGGGGGGTTGGGCCATTTCTTTCGTCTGTTTCCTTGCGCTACCTCGCAAACGCGGGAGACAGCGACAAAGTATAATAAAAAAAAAAAATATATATATATATATATATATATATATATATATATATATATATAGATAGATAGATAGATAGATAGATAGATAGATACATTTTCCTTACCGTGCATATATGGAATTCGTGATTTAACCATATTTGACTATTTTTCAGAGTTCAAAGGTCACCAGAAACATGTTTTTGTTCTTTGGTCATTACATTTTAAATCAAGTTATGTTCATAGAGTTTAGCACAGAGCCATGTCTTTACCTGTCCCACATGATGGTGAGAAGTTTATGATGACAACTTCTTGTTTTCTTTACGAACTCAAAAATTATCCAAAAGATTATTACCATCCTTTCCTTTTCTCGTCACTTGTCCTGAACATTTCAGTTGTTGGTGATAAGTCTTAAGACTTGCCTGTGTTGGACTTCCTCGTCTGGTTTAAACTTCTGAAGCAAACTCTGTTGTGGACGCCTAGGCCATCATGGCTCCGTGGCAGGAAATGTGAGACCCACTTTACCCTCATTATAACCCCTCTAGTTCCCTCATTATAACCCCTCTAGTTCCCTCATTATAACCCCTCTAGTTCCCTCATTATAACCCCTCTAGTTCCCTCATTATAACCCCTCTAGTTCCCTCATTATAACCCCTCTAGTTCCCTCAGTTTATAATTCTGGCGCGGTCGTAAAATTCGCCTGGATTACTCTCACAAAATTATGTTATCTCATTTTCATAATTGGTCTCATCTCTGCGTTTTGTCTTTAAGATTATTATAGATAACGGGGCCGTCAGAGATGACTGAAGCTGCTACATATACATACATTTCTCCACCTGTCGTCGGTTCGCAGGAAAACCTTATCCAGCGCAGGTGGCCTCTGTCTTCTGGTCTGCTCTGGACGATATAAGTCGATGGCTATTTCTTCAAGTTCATATCTCGAAATCAATCCTCATTTCGTGAATAATTTTCTTCCACGTTTAGAATTTTGAGTCACTTGGTGTTGCCATGACGTCCCCAGGGTGTGACGTGGGACGTGGTGGTCACCAGTTCCTGGTGTGTGGCCCCAACCTCACCCAGGGTGGATCACGTCACCTGTTGAGGCTATCAACACTCTTTGCTTGGCTGAGAGAGAGAGAGAGAGAGAGAGAGAGAGAGAGAGAGAGAGAGAGAGAGAGAGAGAGAGAGAGAGAGAGAGAGAGAGAGAGAGATTTCATTTTGTATCACGGACGAAAGTATGAGATTCTCCTGGACACCAGCAGAGCTTCATCACCGATAAATAGTAATACAAGAAAGATCTAAAGACAGCAATATTTATAGTGTTGGCTTCCCCCGTGGCTAGGAGGATCAACCTCAGGCCTGCACATGGGTCGGACGCCGCTGGAGGCTAAGCTGGACATGATTTGCTTGTTGGTGTCCGGGACTGGTGACGTGCAGGGTAGGCTGGCTATTACCTGCTCGTTAAAAAGTTGTCTTGATGGGCTAACATGGTCATAAGATGTAGCAGCATTACAGTGTGACCTGAGAGTGCAGGGTGAGGTCGAGTGTGACCTGAGAGTGCAGCATGATGCAGAGTGTGACCTGCGAGTACAGTGTGAGTAGTAGTGTGAACTGAGAGTGCAGTGTGATGCAGAGTGTGACCTGCGAGTGCAGTGCGAGGAGTAGTGTGACCTGAGAGTGCAGTGTGATGCAGAGTGTGACCTGCAAGTGCAGTGTAAGTAGGAGTGTGACCTGAGAGTGTAGTGAGAGGCAGTGTGACCTAAAAGCGACTTGGAGAGCCACAACCGCAGAAGCGCCCGGCATCGTAGTTCTGACTGGCCTGACACACTCCTGAGTACAAGGTCGACGGTTGTAAAACTTGCTGGAAAAAGAAAATAGTTTGTCCAATGTGTTGTCGGTCCACGGGAGGAAGGTTGTCGTCATGGTGTACAGAGGACGTGGTCAGCTGAACTGAATGGAGCCGCCCCTGGTGTCCAGAGCAGAATTCATCCTCCTCTGATAAAGTCTTTACACGAGTCAAAATTCATCGTCGTCTGAGAGAGTCTTGTGGAGTCAGTGTTTGGTTTTGTATGGAAGGAGACTCTCAGAGTCAGAGAGAAGAAATATATCCTTGAAGAAGCTTTCTCTTTATTCCCATGCTAATGGGAAGCTCACACTATCGTAACGAACATTTTAGGAATGTAAACATGGATGCCGTTTTCTTCTGAAGGAGTTAATAAGGACCAAAAGCGTCCTGTGTCCTATGGAAGGATGCCTTTAAAGGCCAAGAACATCAGCTGTGGAGGGATTCTTTGGAAGAGGTTTCAGCCTGACGTGTGACTCTGTCTGTGGCTGAATCATGTAATATGATGACAAGTATATCTGAGTCTCCATCTGTCTCTCTAACTGTACACGTCCTGTGTCTGGACCCAGCTGAAGTCCTCTCCAGCAGCCAGGTTATGATGTTCTCCCCCGACGACACGACACACTGGGCACACAGTGGTGCCAATATTGCTGGTTGGTTGGTGGATATGACTGGCATAGTGTGTGTGTGTGTGAGGGGTCAGGTGACGAGGGACGGTTGACGGGCTGAGGGTGGTTAGGTCCTGGGGGAGATGACTGCGGCAAGGAATGATGCTGGGGTGATGACACGGGGAGGTTATGATGCCGGGGAGACATAACAGTGGGAGGTTATGATGCCGGGGAGAGATAACAGTAAGGCGTTATGGTGCCGGGGAGAGATAACAGTGGGAGGTTATGATGCCGGGGAGACATAACAGTGGGAGGGTATGATGCCGGGGAGAGATAATAGTGGGAGGTTATGATGCCGGGGAGAGATAACAGTGGGAGGTTATGATGCCGGGGAGAGATAACAGTGGGAGGTTATGATGCCGGGGAGAGATAACAGTGGGGGGTTATGATGCTGGGGAGAGATAACAGTGGGAGGTTATGATGCCGGGGAGAGATAACAGTGGGAGGTTATGATGCCGGGGAGAGATAACAGTGGGAGGTTATGATGCCGGGGAGAGATAACAGTGGGAGGTTATGATGCCGGGGAGAGATAACAGTGGGGGGTTATGATGCTGGGGAGAGATAACAGTGGGGGGTTATGATGCCGGGGAGAGATAACAGTGGGAGGTTATGATGCCGGGGAGAGATAACAGTGGGAGGTTATGATGCCGGGGAGAGATAACAGTGGGGGGTTATGATGCTGGGGAGAGATAACAGTGGGGGGTTATGATGCCGGGGAGAGATAACAGTGGGAGGTTATGATGCCGGGGAGAGATAATAGTGGGAGGTTATGATGCCGGGGAGAGATAATAGTGGGAGGTTATGATGTTGGGGAGAGATAACAGTGGGGACGGGTCGGAGTGGGTGAGAGTACCTTATGACACTATTTTGCCAAAAGACATATAGCGCGTAGTGCTCACCACAGGAAAATGTAAAGTTAAGAACGAGTTGTGTGAGTTACGTGTCGCCAGGTGTTATGTATGAGGAGGAGAGACTGTATGTTGGTGGACAGAAGGCCAGCAGTCCACATGTGGGTGAGGCAGACAGAAAAAAAACACAACTTCCTAGGTTTAAGGAGTGACACTTGACAGCCACTGACGGTGTTGGCTCAGTGCGTAGCCGTCACTGGCCCTTCCGATACCCAGACGGGTAGCGCCGCGTACCTGGAAGAGGAAAGGGAAGAGAGAAGAGACGAGAGAGAGAGAGAGAGAGAGAGAGAGAGAGAGAGAGAGAGAGAGAGAGAGAGAGAGAGAGAGAGAGAGAGAGAGAGAAATGTGGATGATTGAAAAGCACAGACGAGGAGGAGGATGGGACCCGGAGACAAAGACGTGGTGAGCCACACGGGCACTGAACTGAGACTCGAGGGTGTGGCCACTGCCCGGGGCCAGCTAGCAAACCCCTCCGCTGCAGCGTTGCTATACACATTGAGTCATTAACACGCTATATACATCATGTGACCAGAATATATACATTATCAGTATGGGTTACATAACTTGTTAGATAATCCACAATTAATGATTACGTTATATTTATTACTTTTACGTAAAAGTAATACAAGTTACTTGATAGTTTCTCTTACCTTCAGCAGTTCATGGTGGAGCCAAACGTCTAATTTACAATTTAAATCATCATTGTGCCAGTGATTCCCAGACCTTCCGCGCCACTGTGTCCACGCCTGCCTGGTCTCCTGCACTCAGCCTCACGCTGGTGTGCCTCAACACCAACACGTCCGTCTTAAAATTATGCCAAACTCCTTTTTTTTTAACGAGGTGAAATTTAAGACAGCTGTGGGCTAGGCCGCGTGCGGCATCAGCTGGTCTAGCTAGCCACCAGTTGGTCTAGCCACCAGCTGGTCTAGCCACCAGTTGGTCTAGCCACCAGTTGGTCTAGCCTTCACGTTCACATTCCATTAGGAAATTCGTGTCTGTGTGTCTAACTTGTGTGTGTATGTATACTGACCCACTGAAGCATGGTTCCCGGCGGACTGTATGAGCTTAACTCTGCACACATTACAGTTATACCTCACAGACGCGAGTAGCCACAGGTACACATACACCACGCAGTGTACTAGTTGGCGTGAGTGGCCATGAGTCAATACGTTCCCACCCGTGGTCTGGTCAGCATGGGTTCGAATCCTGGGCGCAGTAGTCGGCTATCAGTCAACCAAGCTGTTCATCCTCCCCTTAAGGCTGATTGACAAAGTGGGTAATTGACTTAGGCTGGTGTTTGTGTGTGTGTGTGTGTGTGTGTGTGTGTGTGTGTGTGTGTGTGTGTGTGTGTTTGTACATCATATACGTGGAACTTGATGTATAAGCTTAAGAGACGTGGAACACGATTGCAAAAATGTCCCAGTAACAAACAGATGTAATTACACATACTAAACACAATAATGTAATCGCATAGAGTAAACACAATAATGTAATCACATAGAGTAAACACAATAATGTAATCACATATAGTAAATACAATAATGTAATCATATATAGTAAACACAATAATGTAATCACATATAGTAAACACAATAACGTAATCACATATAGTGAACACAATAATGTAATCACACATGATTAACACAATAATGTAATCTCATATAGTAAACACAATAATGTAATCACATATAGTAGACAATAATGTAATCATATATAGTAAACACAGTAATGTAATCACATATAGTGAACACAATGATGTAATCCCATATAGTTAACACAATGATATAAATACATATAGTATACACAATAATGTTATCACATATTGTAAAAACAATAATATGATTATATATAGCATACACAATAGTGTAATTACATATAGTAAACACAATAATATGATTACATATACTATACACAATAATGTAATCACATATAGTAAACACAATAATATAATTACATATAGTATACACAATAATGTAATCACATATAGTAAACACAATAACATAATCACATATAGTATACACAATAATGTAATAACATGTAGTAAACACAATGGTTCTCATGTCTAATACAATCGTTAATATCACAACATGATCGTTCTGCAGGTCTGTATATGTCCTTCGTGTTGTGTTGTAACCCCTCCTCTCCTCAACACATCTTTTACTGTGTTTACATCCACGTCCAGACGAAAGCGGCTTTGTTATTACACAATTAGCTGTGTTGTTTGTCTTACATCTCTGTGTCAATGTTTAACATGGCAGTTGTATAGTTTCTGGCTGAGTCCTTCCTCATGGATTATTATCACAGCCTCGATCAGAGGTCTTACGGCTTTGCTAAGGCTGAGCACAAGGACTTCACCCCTGGCTCTCTCCAGTATTGGCAGGCCAGCTGCGTGGAAGCGTAGCCTCCGACACCAGAACCAGGGACCCTCACACCTCCTGTTATCAGTTTACGTATATCATTGTAACTGTTACTTGTTTATCTTAAACATTGTGATAAACAAGTATTACGCTTGATGCTTGTGATTGACGTTGACAATAATGAATTTATTATTGTAATCCTTATATCGTTAGCATATATATATATATATATATATATATATATATATATATATATATATATATATATATATATATATATATATCCCTGGGGATAGGGGAGAAAGAATACTTCCCACGTATTCCCTGCGTGTCGTAGAAGGCGACTAAAAGGGGAGGGAGCGGGGGGCTGGAAATCCTCCCCTCTCTTTTTTTTTTTTAATTTTCCAAAGGAGGGAACGGAGAAGGGACCCGGGTGGGGATGTTCCCTCAGGGGCCCGGTCCTCTGTTCTCGGCGCTACCTCGCTGATGCGGGAAGTGGCGAATGGTATGAAGGAAGGAAATATATATATATATATACATATATATATATATATATATATATATATATATATATATATATATATATATATATATATATATATATATATTATATATAGTATATATATATATATATATATATATATATATATATATATATATATATTATATATAGTATATATATATATATATATATATATATATATATATATATATATATATATATATATATATATTATGCTTGTCGCTGTCTCCCTCGTTAGCGAGGTAGCGCAAGGAAACAAACGAAAGAATGGCCCAACCCACCCACATACACATGTATATACATACACGTCCGCACACACATATATACATACCTATACATTTGAACGTTTAAATATATGTACATACACAGACATATGCATATATACACATGTACATAATTCATACTTGCTGCCTTTATTCATTTCCGTCGCCACCCCGCCACATATGAAATGACAACTCCCTCCTCCCCGCACGTGCGCGAGGTAGCGCTAGGAAAAGACGACAAAGGCCACATTCGTTCACTGTCTCTAGCTATCATGTATAATGCACCGAAACCACAGCTTCATTTCCACATCCAGGCCCCACAAAACTTTCAATGGTTTACCCCAGACGCATTACATGCCCTAGTTCAATCCATTGACAGCACGTCGACCCCTGTATACCACATCGTTCCAATTCACTCTATATTTTCCACGCCTTTCACCCTCCTGCATGTTCAGGCCCCGATCGCTCAAAATCGTTCTTACTCCATCCTCCACCTCCAATTTGGTCTCCCACTTCTTGTTCCCTCCACCTCTGACACATACATCCTGTTTGTCAATCTTTCCTCACTCATTCTATCCATGTGTCCAAACCATTTCACCACACCCTCTTCTGCTCTCTCATCAACACTCTTTTTATTACCGCACATCTTTCTGACCCTTTCATAACTTACTCGATCAAACCACCTCACACCACATATTGTTCTCAAACATTTCATTTCCAACATACCCACCTCCTCCGCACAACCCTATCTATAGCCCATGCCTCGCAACCATATAACATGGTTACAACCACTATTCCTTCAAACATACCCATTTTTGCTTTCCGAGATAACGTTCTCGCCTTCCACACATTCTTCAACGCTACCAAAACCTTCGCCCCCTCCCCCACCCTGTGACTCACTTCCGCTTCCATGGTTCCATTCGCTGCTAAGTCCACTCCCAGATATCTAAAACACTTAACTTCCTCTAGTTTTTCTTCATTCAAACTTACCTCCCAATTGACTTATCCCTCAACCCTACTGTACCTAATGACCTTGCTCTTATTGACATTTACTCTCAGCTTTCTTCTTTCTCACACTTTACGAATCTCAGTTACCAGCTTCTGTAGTTTCTCACCTGAATCTGCCACCAGCGCTGTATCATCAGCGAACAACAATTGACTCACTTCCCAAGCCCTCTCATCCACAACAGACTGCATACTTGCTCCTCTCTACTCAGCAAACTTATACCTTTGTAATTTGAACACTCACCTTTGTCCCCTTTGCCTTTGTATAATGGCACTATGCATGCATTCCGCCAATCTTTAGGCACTTCACCATGAGCCATACATATATTGAATATCCTCACCAACCAGTCAACAACACAGTCACCCCCTTTTTTGATAAATTCCGCTGCAATACCATCCAAACCCGCCGCCTTGCCGGCTTTCATCTTCCGCAAAGCTTTCACCACCTCTTCTCTGTTTGCCAAATCATTCTCCCTGACCCTCTCACTTCGCACACCACCTCAACCAAAACACCCTATATCTGCCACTCTGTCATCACACATTGAACAGACCTTCAAAATACTCACTCCATCTCCTTCTTACATTACCACTACTTGTTATTAACTCCCCATTAACCCCCTTCACCGATGTTCCCATCGTGTTTTGGTCGAGGTGGTGTGCGAAGTGAGAGGGTTAGGGAGAATGATTTTTTAAACAGAGAAGAGGTAGTAAAAGCTTTGCAAAAGATGAAAGCTGGCAAGGCAGCGGTTTGGATGGTTTTGCAGTGGAATCTATTTAAAAAAAAGAGAGTGATTGTGTTGCTGACTGGTTGGTAAGGATATTTAATGTATGTATGAGTCATGGTGAGGTGCCTGATGATTGGCGGAAGGCATGCATAGTGCCATTGTACAAAGGCAAAGGGGATAAAGGTGAGTGCTCAAATTACAGTGGTATAAGTTTGTTGAGTATTCCTGGTAAATTATATGGGAGGGTATTGATTGAGAGGGTGAAGGCATGTACAGAGCATCAGATCGGGGAAGAGCAGTGTGGTTTCAGAAGTGGTAGAGGATGTGTGGATCAGGTGTTTGCTTTGAAGAATGTATGTGAGAAATACTTAGAAAAGCAAATGGATTTGTATGTAGCATTTATGGATCTGGAGAAGGCATATGATAGAGTTGATAGCGATGCTCTGTGGAAGGTGTTAAGAATATATGGTGTGGGAGGAAAGTTGTTAGAAGCAGTGAAAAGTTTTTATCGAGGATGTAAGGCATGTGTACGTGTAGGAAAAGAGGAAAGTGATTGGTTCTCAGTGAATGTAGGTTTGCGGCAGGGGTGTGTGATGTCTCCATGGTTGTTTAATTTGTTTATGGATGGGGTTGTTAGGGAGGTAAATGCAAAAGTTTTGGAAAGAGGGGCAAGTATGAAGTCTGTTGGGGATGAGAGAGCTTGGGAAGTGAGTCAGTTGTTGTTCGCTGATGATACAGCGCTGGTGTCTGATTCATGTGAGAAACTGCAGAAGCTGGTGACTGAGTTTGGTAAAGTGTGTGGAAGAAGAAAGTTAAGAGTAAATGTGAATAAGAGCAAGGTTATTAGGTACAGTAGGGTTGAGGGTCAAGTCAATTGGGAGGTGAGTTTGAATGGAGAAAAACTGGAGGAAGTGAAGTGTTTTAGATATCTGGGAGTGGATCTGGCAGCGGATGGAACCATGGAAGCGGAAGTGAGTCACAGGGTGGGGGAGGGGGCGAAAATTCTGGGGGCCTTGAAGAATGTGTGGAAGTCGAGAACATTATCTCGGAAAGCAAAAATGGGTATGTTTGAAGGAATAGTGGTTCCAACAATGTTGTATGGTTGCGAGGCGTGGGCTATGGATAGAGTTGTGCGCAGGAGGATGGATGTGCTGGAAATGAGATGTTTGAGGACAATGTGTGGTGTGAGGTGGTTTGATCGAGTGAGTAACGTAAGGGTAAGAGAGATGTGTGGAAATAAAAAGAGCGTGGTTGAGAGAGCAGAAGAGGGTGTTTTGAAGTGGTTTGGGCACATGGAGAGAATGATTGAGGAAAGATTGACCAAGAGGATATATGTGTCGGAGGTGGAGGGAACGAGGAGAAGAGGGAGACCAAATTGGAGGTGGAAAGATGGAGTGAAAAAGATTTTGTGTGATCGGGGCCTGAACATGCAGGAGGGTGAAAGGAGGGCAAGGAATAGAGTGAATTGGAGCGATGTGGTATACCGGGGTTGACGTGCTGTCAGTGGATTGAATCAAGGCATGTGAAGCGACTGGGGTAAACCATGGAAAGCTGTGTAGGTATGTATATTTGCGTGTGTGGACGTATGTATATACATGTGTATGGGGGGGGTTGGGCCATTTCTTTCGTCTGTTTCCTTGCGCTACCTCGCAAACGCGGGAGACAGCGACAAAGTATAATAAAAAAAAAATGATATATAAAAATAATAATAATAATAATAATAATAATAATAATAATAATAATAATAATAATAACGATAATAATAATAATAGTAATAATGATAATTATGATAATAATAATAATAATAATAATAATAATAATAATAATGATAATAATAATAACACTGAATAATTGATAATGTGAATATCTATATATTTTTTTCATACATATTCGCCTTATTCCGCGTTAGCGAGGTAGCGTTAAGAACAGGGGAGTGAGCCTTAGAGGGTATATCCTCACTTGGCCCACCTCTCCGTTCCTTCTTTTGGAAAATTATAAACGGGAGGATAGGATTTCCGGCCCCCCGCTCCCTCCCCTTTTAATCGCATTCTACGACACGCAAGAAATACGTGTGAGGTATTCGTTCTCCCCTATCCCCAGGGATAATATATATATATATATATTTTCGAACTGGAGAAGTATAACTTGCTTTATTTACGTGACGAAATGTATGTAAAAGTTGTGATTGAAAGGGTAGTGTCATGCGCAGAACATCTGAATGGGAAGAAGCTATGGCTTCATGTGAGGTAGAGAGTGTGTGGACTTGGTTTCTTATTTGAAGAATTTGCGTGAGAAATAGTTGGAGAAAAAGTGAATTGTAATTGGTGTATATGGATCAAGAGATATCTGTTGACAGGGATGTCAGAGAGGCTTTGGTGAAGGTGCTATATGGGGTAGATGGGAAGTTACAAAATGGAATGAGTTTTTACTGGGAGAATAAGGCACGTGTGTTCTTGTGAAGGGAGGAGAGTGAGTGGTTTCTTGCAAAGGTTGGTCTGCGTCAAGGATGTGTGATGTTACCGTGCTTGTTTCATCTGTATATGGGCGTGGTGGTTAGGAAGGTAAATGCGAGGGTTTAAGAGTGAGGGTCTGAACTACGGTTTGTTTAGTTATGAGGAGGGTGGGTGGGAAGGGTTTGGTAGATAAATCAGTTGATGTTTGCAGATGACACGTCTCTGACGTCAGACCCCAGAAAGAAACACTGCAAGTTGCTGACAGCGTCTGGGAAGTGAGAGGAAGGAGAGATTTAAGTCATTGTGAACAAACGTTAGATGATCAGTTACTGCAAGGGGATGAGACAGTGTGGTACGTGTATAGGATTGAATCAGGAGAGTGTGAAAAGTGGAGCGGTTTAGGTATCTGAGGGTGGACGTGGCGGTGGATGGGACGATGCGGGCTGCAGGAAGTTGCTGGGCGGAAGAAAGCCAAGGTTGTGTGTGCATTAGGAGGAGTGTGAAGGAAGTTATCAGTATCTGTCAGGGCAAAGATGCTTGAAGTTACACTAGTTCCAACAGTGTTGTGTAGATGATGACCTAGGAAGGTGAGTGAAGGAAAACTGACCTGGGGAAATTATGTCTCAGCAACGAAGGAAGGAAGGGAGAGGTGAAGACCGAGAAAGAGAGAGAGAGAGAGAGAGAGAGAGAGAGAGAGAGAGAGAGAGAGAGAGAGAGAGAGAGAGAGAGAGAGAGAGAGAGAGGCTTTGAGATATCAACGGAAGAGAATTTAGGAGAGAGATAAGCATGCATGAAAGAGTTGGATCGGTGTGGCATATGGGGGCCGACGTGCTGGCAGTGGACTGAACAAGGCCATATGAAGTGGTCAAGATAAGCCAGGAAGGAATCTGTGGGACTTGGTGGTGGATGGTGGATCTTATACTTTATACATGACAGATAGAGAGATGATGTGTACAAGTGATGACGTTGTTCGGGTGTTTCACATGCTGCTCTGCTAGGCGGGAGAAGCTCTAAGATGTTTTGATAATGATAATTATGATAATAATGATAATAATAATGATGGTAATGATAATAGTAATGATGATAATAATGATGATAATATAATAATGATAGTCATGATAACAATAATAATAATGGTGATAATAATATTAATAATAATAATAATAATAATAATAATAATAATAATAATAATGATAATAATAATAATGATAATAATAATAATAATAATAATAATGATAATAATGATAATAATAATAATAATAATAATAATAGCGCTACCTCGCTAATGCGGGAAATGGCGAATAGTATGAAAGAAAGAAGAAAAAAATAACAATAATAATAATAATAATAATAGTAATGATGATAGTAATGATAATGATAATAATAATAGTAATAATGATAATAATGATAATAATAATAATAATAATAATAATAATAATAATAATAATGATAATGATAATAATTATAATAATTATAATGATAATAATGATAATAGTAATAATGATAATAATGATAATAATAATACTGTTTTTTTTTTTTATTATACATGACCGCTGTCTCCCGCGTTTGCGAGGTAGCGCAAGGAAACAGACGAGGAATGGCCCAACCCACCCACATACACATGTATACACAGAAATGCCCTCTCAGTCACATACACATACATATACATTTCAACGTATACATACATATACATACACAAACATATACATATATACACATGTACATATCCATACTTGCTGTCCCCATCCATTCCCACGAAATAGCATCCCCCACTCCCCCTTCCAGCGAAGCAGTGCCAGGAACACACAAAAAAAGGCCACATTCGTTCACATTCAGTCTCTAGCCTGTCATGTGTAATACACTGAAACCACAGCTCCCTTTCCACATCCAGGCCCCACAGACCTTTCCATGGTTTACCCAAGACGCTTCACGTGCCCTGGTTCAATCCGACTGACAGCACGTCGATCCCGGTATACCACACCGTTCCAATTCACTCTACTTCGTGCACGCCTTTCACCTTCCTGCATTTTCAGGCCCCGATCGCTCAAAATCTTTTTCACTCCATCCCTCCACCTCCAGTTTGGTCTCTCGCTTCTCCTTCTTCACTCCACCTCTGACACATATATCCTCTTTTGTCATTCTTTCCTCACTCATTCTCTCCATGTGTCCAAACCATTTCAACACACCCTCTTCTGCTCTCTCAACCACACTCTATTTATTGCCACACATCTCTCTTACCCTTTCATTACTTACTCGATCAAACCACCTCACACCACATATTGTCCTCAAACATTTAATTTCCAGCACATACCTTCTCCGCACAACCCTATCTGTAGCCCATGTCTCGCAATCATATAACATGGTTGGAACCACTATATCCTTCAAACATACCCATTTTTGCTCTCTGAGATAACGTTCTCGCCTTCCACGCATTCTTCAACGCTCCCCAAACCTTCGCCCACTCCCCCACCGTGTGACTCACTTCCGCTACTGTGGTTCCATCCGCTTCTAAGTCCACTCCCAGATATCTAAAACACTTCACTTCCTCCAGTTTTTCTCCGTTCAAACTTACCTCCCAGTTGACTTGTCCCTCAACCCTACTGAACCTAATAAACTTGCTCTTATTCACATTTACTCTCACCTTTCTTCTTCCACACACTTTACCAAACTCAGTCAGCAGCTTCTGCAGTTTCTCACCCGAATCAGCCACCAGCGCTGTATCATCAGCGAACACCTACTGACTCACTTTCCAAGCCCTCTCATCCACAACAGATTGCATACTTGCTCCTCTCTCCAAAACTCTTGCATTCACCTCCCTCACCACCCCACCCGTAAACAAATTAAACAACCATGGAGACGTCACGCACCCCTGCCGCAAACCGACACTCACTAGGAACCAATCACTTTCCTCTCTTCCTACTCGTGAACATGCCTTATATCCTTAGTAAAAACCTTTCACTGCATCTAGCAACTTACCTCCCACACCATATATTCATAAAACCTTCCACAAAGCATCTCTATCCACCCAATCATATACCTTCTCCAGATCCATAAATGCTACATACAAATCCATCTGTTATTCTAAGTATTTCTCACATACATTCTTCAAAGCAAACATCTGATCCACACATCCTCTACCACTTCTGAAACCACACTACTTTTCTCCAATCTGATGCTCTTTACATGCCTTTACCCTCTCATTCAGTACACTCTTATATAATATCCCAGGAATACTCAACAAACTTATACCTCTATAATTTGAACACTCACCTTTTCCTCTGTGTCTTTGTACAATGGCACTATGCATGCATTCCACCAATCCTTAGGCACTTCACTATGATCCATACATACATTGAATATTCTTACCAACCAATCAACAGCACAATCACCCCCTTTTTTAATAGATTCCACAGCAATACCATCCAAACCCGCCGCCTTGCTGGCTTCCATCTTCAGCAAAGTTTTCACCACCTCATCTCTGTTCACCAAACCATTCTCCCTGACCCTCTCACTTCGCTTACCACCTCGACCAAAACACTCTTCATCTGCCACTCGATCATCAAACACACTCAACAAACCTTCAAACTATTCACTCCGTCTCCTTCTCGTTTCATCGTTACCAAATATTCACTCCATCTCCTTCTCCCATTACCACTACATGTTATTACCTCCCCATTTGCCACCTTCACCGATGTTCCCATTAGTTCTCTTGTCTTACGCACTTTATTTACCTCCTTCCAAAAATCATTTTATTCTCCTTAAAATTTAATGATACTCTCTCAATACAACTCTCATTTGCCCTCTTTTTCACCTTTTGCACCTTTTTCTTAACCTCCTCCCGCTCTCTTTTATATATCTCCGAGTCATTTGCACTATTTCCTTGCAAAAATCGTCCAAACACCTCTCTCTTCTCTTTCACCAACAATCTTACTTCATCATATCACCATTCAATACCATTATGTGCATGTATGTATATCTCTCTTGTTTTTTCCTTTTTCCTTTTTCTTTTTTTTTTTTGATGATAATGATAATACTAAAATATTGATAATGATAATTATTATTATTATTATTATTACGATTATTATTATTATTATTATTATTATTATTATTATTATTATTATCATTATTACTATTATTATTATTATTATTATTATTATTATTATTATTATTATTATTATTATTATTATTATCATTATCATTATTATTATTATTTTTATTTGGTGAAGTACTAGTTTAAGGGCGTGGAAAGCCTACCAATGGCATCTTTATACTGACTAAAGTGATTTAGACCAGTGGAACATGATCAGTTAGACCAGTTAAACCAGGAGAGCATGATCAGTTAGACCAGAGGAGCATGATCAATTAGGCCAGGAGAGCATGATCTGTTGGACCAGGGGAGCATGATCAGTTAGACCAGGGGAACATGATCAGTTACACCAGGGGAGCATGATTAGTTAGACCAATGGAGCATGATCTGTTGGACCAGGGGAGCATGATCTGTTGGACCAATGGAGCATGATCAGTTAGACCAGGGGAGCATGATCAGTTAGACCAGGGGAACATGATCAGTTACACCAGGGGAGCATGATTAGTTAGACCAATGGAGCATGATCTGTTGGACCAGGGGAGCATGATCTGTTGGACCAGGGGAGCATGATCTGTTGGACCAATGGAGCATGATCTGTTGGACCAGGGGAGCATGATCTGTTAGACCAGGGGAGCATGATTTGTTAGACCAGGGGAACATGATCTGTTGGACCAGGGGAGCATGATCTGTTGGACCAATGGAGCATGATCTCTTGGATTAGGGGAGCATGATCAGCTGGACCAGGGGAACATGATCAGTTAGACCAGGGGAGCATCATCAGTTAGACCAGGGGAGCATCATCAGTTAGACCAGGGGAGCATGATCAGTTAGACCAGGGGAGCAGGATCAGTTAGACCAGAGGAGCATGATCAGTTAGACCAGGGGAGCATGATCAGTTAGACCAGGGGAGCATGATCAGTTAGACCAGAGGAGCATGATCAGTTAGACCAGGGGAGCATGATCAGTTAGACCAGGGGAGCATGGTCAGTTAGACCAGGGGAACATGATCAGTTAGACCAGGGGAGCATGATCAGTTAGACCAGGGGAGCATGATCAGTTAGACCAGGGGAGCATGATCAGTTAGACCAGGGAACATGATCAGTTAGGACCAGGGGAGCATGATCAGTTAGACCAGGGGAGCATGATCAGTTAGACCAGGGGAACATGATCAGTTAGACCAGGGAACATGATCAGTTAGGCCAGGGGAGCATGATCAGTTAGACCAGGGGAACATGATCAGTTAGACCAGGGGAGCATGATCAGTTAGACCAGGGGAGCATGATCAGTTAGACAGTCCAGGGGAGCATGATCAGTTAGACCAGGGGAGCATGATCAGTTTAGACCAGGGAACATGCTCAGTTAGACCAGAGGAGCATGATCAGTTAGACCAGGGGAGCATGATCAGTTAGACCAGGGGAGCATGATTAGTTAGACCAGGGGAGCAGGATCAGTTAGACCAGGGGAACATGATCAGTAGACCAGGGGAGCATGATCAGTTAGACCAGGGGAGCATGATCAGTTAGACCAGGGGAACATGATCAGTTAGACCAGGGGAACATGATCAGTTAGACCAGGGGAGCATGATCAGTTAGACCAGGGGAGCATGATCAGTTAGACTAGGGGAGCATGATCAGTTGAACTGTTTTTCTCATAACCTGTGATATAAAGGTAGTGATGATCATGTACAATGTGAGGTAAAATGAAATGAATCATTCGTATGATAGTATACCGGAACCTATGAAAACATTGCCTAAGTTCTTATAGAGGCCGAAATTTACCTGGATATTCAGTGTCTTGTTCAATATATGAGACACAGTGTAGTCATCTTGCTTCTGACATATTGGTTGTGTGCAGTTGTAGGAAGTAAACACACTCAGCGAACACTAAACACAGAGACCATAAAAAGAGCGATCAAAACTCTTGGATTCATAGGTAGAGCCTTCGAATTTAGGTCCAGGGAAAGCATCCTTACTCTTTACAGTTCACTGGTTCGTCCACATCATGTGTTCAGATTTGATCATCCTACTTATAAAAAAGACAGAGAGATTGAAGAGAGGACAGGGTCGAGCTACCAAGATGACTCCTGGACTGAGAAACAAGAGAACAGACTCAACGACTCGAATATACGTCGCGTGGGAAAGAGAAGATTAAAAGGTAATCTAATACAAGTACTCAACATTAACATAGGCTTTGATAATACTGATACACCAAGTTACTTAAGATTAGATTCGTCTGATTTACTCGTAACAATAATTATAAACTCTTGGGTAAACGTTTTACCTCGAATAATGCGAAGTATTTTTTTTCTTCTTCAACGTGATTGTTAACCTATAGAACGAAGTGCCAGTTAGAGTGGTTGAAAGCACTAGTATGAATACTTTTCAGAAAAGACTTGATAGATACTTCGCTTCCTTAGTGACAATGACACTTTGAGGTTATTATCTTTGCAATATCGAAATACCTTCTTTTACCACAGTAATAATGTGTGAGCCTCTGACATCTCCCACCATCACAAACAGCCTCGAAAGGACCCAGTGGTCTGTTGCTGTTTGAATTCTTCCGCACTCCTCTATATTGAGTATATTACAATAGCCGTAAGTAGTATAGATTTACTTTAAGTATAACACTATGAGTATTATAGATCCTCAGTAGCAAGGACAACCCTATGAATCATGGAACTTAGCTCCTTGAATGCGACTTAATCTCATGAGCACTTAACCTCTTCTGTACGACTTAATCTCATGAGCACTTTAACTGAATATCTTGAGTACGATCTAATGTAATGAGTCCCCTAATGAAACCTGTTGCTTACGACTTGACGTAATGCTGACTTTAACCTCCACAATACGACTTAGACTAATGAAATCTGACTCTTTTTAGGTCGGTAATCTAAGCCCTTAAAGACAACTTGACCCTGACGACCTCTACATCTAACCCTGTTCTTGTTTACAGGGTAATCTGAATACATTCTCCCCTCGTTACTGTAACCTGAGAAGATGTGATGATTCACATTTAAGCGACACATTCACAACACACTCGGGAAAACGCACTCACGTCAGCTCGTACCCTGAGTGCGTCGGTCATGGCCTTCTAAACTTTCGACCGCATGCAGGAAAATTTCCTGGTCAGTGGACCCAGCTATCTTTCAGGAATGCGTGGAAAGTGTCGGGTGTGTTGGGTGTCGGGATGTGTCGTGCAGCGGGGGGTGAGTGAAGACCCGTGACGTCACGTATGACGGGATCCTGGAACCTGGATGATGCGGGTGGCAGGGCTTCTGGAACCCGGGTGGTGTGGATGACCAGTCACATAAGGATGAAGTGGATGATGGAGCTGATGGAACATGGTTGTTGTGGATGACAGTGCCCCCGGAAGACGGGGTGTGTGGAACTTGGATGTTCCGGATGACACGCCCATGAAACCTGTGTGGTGTGGATGATAGGGTCCTGGAACGTGGAAGCTGTGGATGATAGGGCCCTGGAACGCGGCTGGGTTGGACGAGAGGGCCCTGGAATTTGGAGAGTGTGAATGATGGGCCCTGAAACACGGATGGTGTGGATGATGGGCCCTGAAACACGGATGGTGTAGATGATGGGCCCTGGAATACGGATAGTGTGAATGATGGACCCTGGAACATGGATGGTGTGGATGATGGGCCCTGGAACACGGATGGTGTGGATGATGGGGTCCTGGAACACTGTTGGTGTGAGTGTTAGGCCTCTGTAGCCCATATGGTGTGGATGAGTCCCTGGAACCTCTTAGATGTAGATGATCAGCCGCTGAACCCTATGGCGTTAATGATGGGCCACTGGAACTCATAAGATGTAAACAATGGACCCTTAGAAGCCATAAGATATAGATGATGGGCCCCTGAAACCCATAAGATGCAGATGGTGGTCTTCTGGAACCCCTATAACGCGAATGGTGGTCCCGTGGAACCCGTAAGATGGAGATGATGGCCACTCGTAACCCGCACAGTGTGTATGACAAGTCCTTGGAACACCTGAAGCTGATATTTTGTCGATCACACGTATCTGAACCCTGCTAGTGTGTATCCAGGCCGCTGGTAAGGAAAGGTCCACCTACCGTATGTCATAAAGTAAACTGTTAATGGGAGTCAGGCAAGAACACTTTAGTTCTGTATGATAAACAGTCATATGAAAGTACTGTCATGTAAGGTATGGTCCCAAGGGTGGCAATACCTACTGACCAGCTGGTCTCCATCAGTAAGTAGACCACAGACATTGTTTACAAAGACGACGTTTTCTATGGATTTAAGATGCTCGTACAGTTAGGTTAGGTGTCCCTGCGTGGCCGAGTGAGGATGCTGGCAGCGTAGATATGTCCTGGGCATCACACCCTCATATAGGCAGTACATGTATCTTCCTCACACCATATAGATTTAACAGAGCAACTAGATTGCTTTTCTTATGTCTAGCTGAGGTCCTGTATCGTTATATTCACTAAACCTTTAACACTGATCTGGTCATGAATTAACTCTCTGGTTCAGAGTTTATATACTAATGATAGAAATTAAATATATGAATAGATATTTATAGATTAGAGCGATACAGGAACATATGTCTATTTCAACTGTGTGTTCGTGGGCCTCTTGCTTTCGATGGAACAAGAGAAATAGAATAGTGATGTTAATGGTGCAGTGTTCCGCTAACTTACATCAGTACTGAACGCTTCAGTTGTATGGTGTTGTTAGACATCAGGGAAGGTGAAATTTCAGTTGAGTAGAGTCATTACGTCATTACTTGACCACGATCATGTGAGGGCAGGAACTGTGCCACGGGGTGGTCGAGGGGTGAGGGTAGGCTCGTTGTGTGTAATCCAGGGGTGGTGTATGTAGAGCCAGGCAACACTGGTATCCCCCCCTCACCTCTCCTTCCTGCCGTGCCATATAGCACCCTCGATGGTGCGACCTCCTGACGCCTGTCCTCTTACACATGTGAGGTGGGCACAACCTGCCTCCACCCCACTGGACCCGACCCCTCGGTAGGTAGGTTCCGTTTCTGCGCCACACTAAACCTTGTGTTCACAAAATTCTGCTCGGAAGACAATGTAGGACATTGCCTAGGCTCAGTAGGAGGAGATACGATCGTAGGACGAGGTGCAGTATCGTCCAGAATTGAATTAGAGGAAATTAACCTACTTATAAGAGCGGCTTTATCAGTCCGAGAGCGAGCAATAGATTGACCAAATCGGAAGAGAAGAGGAGACTGAAGTACACAAGTCCCCAGAGATGCTTTTGGTTAAGGACCAAAATGATTTGTCAGTAAAAAAACGAATCAAAGCAACACAATTTTTTTTTTTGTAGTTATGTTTGACCTTAGGAAGAACAGCTCTGCCATGATTCTGAGCAGTCATGAAAGCAGGATGGGTTTAGGGGTAAGAGATCATGACCCGTTATGAAGCGACACTCATCACAGTCGGGGTGATCAAACCATGACTGAGAAAGATTCTGTGGAAGAAGGAATGTGGGACTTCAACCCAGGCAAGGTAGCCTCCGCTATACGATCAGCACAGCTGGAGGCATCCTGGCCAAGGAGGCAGTATCTCCCCCACGGAAAGGTAGCGAGGAAGTCGTGCACGGATAACTGCTGAGTGGCGTGTTAAGGGGAAGGTATAGAGGAGTAAGCTGTGCACATCTACAAGTGATAGATAT
Source organism: Panulirus ornatus (assembly GCF_036320965.1). NCBI lineage: Eukaryota > Metazoa > Arthropoda > Malacostraca > Decapoda > Palinuridae > Panulirus > Panulirus ornatus. The sequence goes on along the minus strand of NC_092234.1, from coordinate 36,622,385 downwards.
ATGACTGTGGTCGGAGGATCCTCAGGGCTGCAAAAATAATGTACGTACGTATGTTTAGCGGGAAGTTCAGATGTGAAAAAGTCAGGTGTGTCGGAAGAATGGGCGTGACGGTCGAGAATTTGTGTTAAATGTTTCATCGTTTGTTCTAAATATTTAAGGAGGAAAAAAGACGAGGTCTCGACTCCATCAAGGTCTTCTCATGTCGTGCCTGACCCATCCTTCCTGCACGAAAGTTTTCAGTAACATAAAGAATAATGTAATCATGAAACTTTCCTACGATATTTTTGAGGGAGTAAGGATGATGATCAATGAAACCAACAGGAACTTTAGAATTGATCAAGTCATATTATACACCTCCTCTACCGCTCATGTCACGGTATTCCATCAGTTACTCCAGTGAACTTCCAGAATACTTTTTTTTTTCGTAGGTAAACTTGAGATATTTGTAGCAACCTCGACCATTACAAAAACTTGACTGTAGTAGGAAATAGTGGGCAAATCCAGTCATAAATTGTCGGAGGTAAAGTGATCGATCTCCTTATATCATCTTGGCTTGATATGAGAGAACGATGGAAAAGTAAACTTTTTACTGATTTCAGCAAGAAGACATCTTCTGAATGGTTAGATAGATAGATAGATAGTTGAGTAGATGGATAGATAGATAGATGGATGGATAGATAGATAGATAGATGGATAGATAGATAGATAGATAGATAGATAGATAGACATATAGATACACAGATAGATAGATAGACAGATAGACATTTTATAAATCCCAAAAACAGACGCTCTTCGTATATAAACAATAGATAGTGAGATCAAGGTGGCGGCAGCACGGGATCCCCACACACCACTTTCCCACATGGGTCTTATGCAAGAGCCAGTGGCAGCAGCCGGTGTGGTGGTGGTGGCCGGCCGCCGCTCACGTCCCCTCCAGGAAGGAAACCATTTTCTCTCCTCACTCAGACTCCGTGACTGACTGGCAACCATTCACTTCAGAAACGAAGAAGAAAAGATTTGGATAGATTAGATATGGCAAGACTTCATTGTAATGAAATATAAGAATAACCTTTGTTGTCAAGTCTTATCTGGTACGTAGCGTATCTCAAGTTTATATAGTTATTATTATTATTATTATTATTATTGTTATTATTATTATTATTATTATTATTATTATTATTATTATTATTATTATTATTATTATTACTATCATTACTATTATTATTATTATTATTATTATTATTATTATTATTATTATTATTATTATTATTATTATATTACGTAACGTCACATTTTTCCATGAGATTCGAACCCTGATCCACATCAGGGATCCTCGGAAGATGCAACCTGACAGCGTCACGTCAAGCAACGTATCGTAACGTAACGTAACGTAGGTAATAACAACGTGAAAGTTTCCGTCTCTATCACCCATGTTTCATAACAGCATCATTACGTGAAGAGGAAAGAGAAAATCCATTAAAAGTATATATATATATATATATATATATATATATATATATATATATATATATATATATATATATATATATATATATGTGTGTGTGTGTGTGTGTGTGTGTGTGTGTGTGTGTGTGTTTTCCATTCCCGTTCGTTGTTTCCCGTGCCAGTGAAGGTAGCGCCAGGAACAAACAAAAGTATGGGCTCATTCGCGCACATCCATTCTCTAACACTCAGGTGAAACGAACCGAAACCACAGCTTCCTATGTACCACACACACAGGCCAGAGAGACCTTACTATGATTTCCTCTGAACGCTTCATATTCCCTGGTTCAGCTCATTAACACCACGTTACCCCCATGTATAGCAGATCGCTCAGCTCACTCTGTTCCGTGCACGCTTTACACATCCCTGCATGTTCACAATCTTTTTTTCACTTCATCTTCCCATCTCTGACTTGGTCACCCACTTTCTGACACGTACACACTCTATGTCAACCTCATCTCATTCCTTCTATCCACAGGTCCAAACCATTTCAGTAAACCACATTCAGCTGTCTCAACTACATGCTTCTTATTACCACACCTTACTTTTATCCGATTATGTCTTATTCGATCAAATCACCTCACACCACATATCGTCTTCACATCTTTCACTTGCAATACCCTTACCTTCTTTCGTACATTCTCATATGTAACCCATGCCTTACATCCATACAACACCGTCAGGACAACTATACCTTGAAACATGTCCATCTCTGTCCTTCCAGATAGTGGCCTCTTTCGCCATACATTCCTCAGCGCTCCCAGAACCTTCGCCCCCTCAGCTTCCTTATAACTCACTTCAGCATTCATGGTTCCATACGGTGCCGTGTCCACTCGCAAGTGCATTAAGCACTTTACTCCATTCATAATCACAACCCAACTAACTTGTACCTTTGCACTACCAGACCTCATAGCCTGGTTTTTATGCACATTTACCCTCAACTGTATTCTTTCACTCACCCAAACTCAGACAACAGCTTCTGCGGGTTTTCACCTGAATCTGTCACCAGCATCTTGTCACCAGCAAACAATAACTGACTTACTTTCCAAGCCCCCCACCCCACCTTTGCACTCACCTCCCTCACCAGCCCATCCATATACAAATCAAAAGTCATGGTGACACCACACTCCCCGCCGCAGACCCACCTTCACCTGGAACCACTTACCCTCCTGTCTGTCTCCTTGCAGACAACACACACACACACACACACACACACACACACACACACACACACACACACACCTTGCTCTCTTGGTAACAACTCTTCACTTCTTTTGGTAGCTTTTCTCACACAATATATGTCCGTAATACCTTCCACAAGGCATCTCTCAATCTTATGTAAGCTTTCTCCAGATCTATAAACGCCACATAGAACTTCACCTGAAAACGGAATGAAAATAAATAAAACAGCAGGTCATGATAATTTTCATCCGAAGACAATAAAAGACGCGAAAATGAGATAGTTAAGATCTTGACTATCCTTTTCAATGTCATTTCCTACGGGAAAAGTTTCAGATGAATGGAAGTTTGCCAGTGTAACACCCATATTAAAAAGTTACTGTCCAGAAATCATCGTCTAATTAGCTTAACGTCTGTAGTTGGGAAATTTATGGAAACCATCATTCGAGATAGAATTATAAACCATTTAGAGAACCACCTCTTGAGAATTATAAACCATTTAGAGAACCACCTCTTGATAAACGAGTCTTAGCATAGTTTTCCAACGAACTCGCTTGTGTCTGACAGATCTGCTTGATCGCTCGTATGGTATAATCGCCATATACGACGTAAGTAGAGCAGTTGATGATCAGCTTCCTAGATTTTCAATAAGCTTTAGATAAGGTTCCCCAGCAAAGGATGCAAGAAAATTCTAGTCACATGGTATCGATGAAGTTGTACTTCGGTGGAAATGAAATTGCTTAACTGGGTATAAACAAAGAGTTCTAATAAGTGGTCAAGCTTCAGCCTGGTTAGACGTAACAAGTGGAGTGCCACAAGGATCTGTCTTACAACCGGTTCTCTTTCTCGTATATATGAATGCTGTGGATAACGGGCTGCACTGCAAGATATCAACATTCGCTCATGATACAAAGCTGTGGAATAAATCTATAAATGAACTTGAATGTCCACAGCTTCAAACTGACATAGGCAAACTGATAGATAGGACTTCCAGGTGACAAATGAGCTTAGTGTCAACAAATGCAAAGTTTTACATGTCGCTAGCTAAAACGAAAAGGCACGTTACAGTATGAATTTTGTTGAATTGCAAAAGGTAACTGAAGAATAAAACTTGGGTGTAAGAATCTCTGGTGGCTTAAAACCAAGTAAGCAGTGAAAAGAGTGATCAAATTTCTTGGATTCATAGGTAGGGCCTTCAAAAGTAAGTCCAAAGAGATCATTCTTACTATTTACAGTTCACTGGTTCGTTCCCATCTTGAATATTGTGTTCAGTTTTGGTCATCCTTCGTAAAGAAAAGTCATAGAAGAGGTAGATCATTTCTGGATCGAGAAACAAATCTTACGAGGTGAGATTAAACTACTTGAATCTATTCAACTTAGACACGAGGTTAAGAGGTGATCTAATACAAGCACTCAAAATTAGCAAAGGCTTTGATGATCTGGATCTATCAAGTTAATTAAGACTTGAAAACGGACCTATAGTTAGGTTTAAAAGTAGACTTGATAAAATTCTCGCTTCAAGTCCTCGACTCACATAAATTTGCGCCTCTTTGATAACGCTGACAAGTTGCACGTTAGTCTCTTTGAATTCCCTGTATACCTGTGAACTTCTACCACAGTAATGTGTGACTTTCTGATATCTTCCACTATCATAAACAACTTTGAAAGGTCTCAGTGGTCTGTTGCTCTTTGAATTCCTTAGTATTCCTTTATATTCATTGTCACACATTCTTCAAAGCAAACACCTGATCCACACATCCTCTACCTCTCCTGAAGCCACATTAATCCTCAGCACTGTGAAGTTCTGTGCATCCTACCACTGTCACAATCACCACTCCCCCCATACAGCTCACCAGGTACATTCATCAAACTTATGTCTCTGTGATTTGAACATTCATTTTTATCCCCCTTTCATTTTATCCAGTGGCACTATGCATGCATTCTTCTACTCCTCAGGTACCTCACCGTGATTCAGATATACATATGTAATCCTACTTGCTCCATCAACATCAAAGTCACTCCTTATTTGAGAAATTCATCTGCAATCCCCTCCACTCCTTCCGCCTTGCCAAACTTCATCTTAAGCGTTACTCTCACCATCTCTCCTCTCACCATTCCACTTGCTGAGGTTCTCTCACTTCACACACCTTCCCGATGTAAACATCCCGCATCTACCACAGTAGTCATCAAACACATTCAACAGTCCCTCAGATTACTCCCTTCATCTCCTCTTCATGTTATCACCTCATGTTACCACTTCCCCACATTCCTCCTTAACCGATCCTCCCGTTAGATATTCATTTTTTTTACACTGTTTCTCTCTTTTCACATTATATTCCTATTCTCTCTGAAGTTCGCTGAAACTTGCTCACTCCAATTCTCAGTCGCCCTCTTTTTCATCCCCTTAATCTTTCTCAAGACCTCCTGATGCTTCCTCTTGTACATATCGTAATCACTCGACCTTCTTCCTTGCAAGCACTGCCCATACACCTCTCGGTTCTCTTTCACCCGCAACTTTACTTCGTCATCCCACCGCTCACTACGCTTTCTCTCATGTCCACCCGCTTCCTCCCACCTGCTGCACGCTTCCGTCGCTCATAAATCAGGTGGCGGTGTTGTCATATTCGTAATCTTCGCATACGACAGCTTAAAGGCTAACGAAGTTACGAAATGATACGTCGATACATATCATTCGTCGTAAGTAAGACGTTATTAATAGTATTAACATCTCCCCCCCCCCTCCCCCTAAAAATGCATGAAGAAAACTATAGAGCTTTGTACGATGAAATCAAATCCTTTGTAAATGGCAAAGGAACGATAGGAAAATTGAGCAATGCCGACATACTCCTGGACCCTATGACTGGTGACCACGAGGGGAACAGTTCAGTTAATATAAGACTGCTGCCTAGATCAAATGGTCCGAGACACAGTGAAAGGCGGTAGTTGAATATGCTAATGTTGACAGACAAGAACCTTATTAGAACCTGTGTTCGGTGCAAAGCTGGGAAATAGTGATCACAAGATTGTTAGAAGATCCGCTGGAGACTATCGCTTCCATATCAAGAAGAACAACATGACTTACTCACTTTTAGATTAACTAATTTCGATGAAATACGTCACGACTCAGGTAAATCAAGAGTGGATCAGACTCTCAGATATGGATACAGATGATAAGGAGTGGTATAAGTTCACGAATACGTTACTCCCCCTGGAAAGAATCAGCGCCACTGGAAAGGTGAAAAGGATCTGTGTGAGGGAGAAGCCAGGTTGGATGACTTTGGGAAATAAGTGATGTAATTAGAAGTAAAAGTCAAGTGAAAATCACGACCATGAAATGTACGTAAGATGAGAGAGAGAGAGAGAGAGAGAGAGAGAGAGAGAGAGAGAGAGAGAGAGAGAGTAGGAAGACAATGAGAACGTGGGAAAAACTCTGAAAAACACTTTCATACAGTGTGGAGAAAAAGTCTTAACAATTCTTTAATACGTTAAGAAAGCAAGAAAAAAAAAGTCATTGATACTACTGGCCCATTTTAGACAGACAATGGCATATTAAGACAAACGACATTAAGAAATGACTTTGCTTCTTAACAGGTATTTGAACTCGATGTTTACCATCAAAACTTCGTCTCATGTATCACAAGTGCAAAACGTTTTCCCAGCTATAGAAAATCTTAGCCAACTGGACGTTAAAAATATGAAGAAACTGGACAAACTAAATCGGAACAAATCATCTCGTCCAGAAGAAATTTCCCCAAGGAATAATGAAAGAAGCTGATCGGCAATTCGCCTTTCCTCTCACCAAAATGTTCGTCTAATCGTTACAGGAAGGGAAGGTCCCCAGACGAGTGGAAGCTGACTAATGCTACACTGATTTTCAAAACCAGTGACTTCAAGTGTGCCTCGGCCTAATACTTCAGTTCAAGATAAAGCATCAGAAACAATGATTAGATGTATAGTCGTCAAAGTCAAAGAAGAAAATGGATTAATGATCGACCATCATCATGACTTCCGGAATAGAAGACCATGTTTAACGAATCTGATCGATTAATCCAGTTATATAGTTCTATATATACGACACCTGGAACGCCAACATATCCTCTGATGTGACATACCCAGACTTTCCTAAAGCCTTTGATAAAGTACCACATCGCATAGGCCATTGCTGAATAAGTCAAAACTCACAGCATAGAACATCAAATCTTTGCGTGGATTGGCTTCCTCACTCGAGGCAGAGAGTAGTATTAAATGAGGGAGCACCTGATTGGCTTCACGTGTCTAGCAGGGTTCCACAAGGCTCAGTCCTGGGACCCGTACTTTTCATTATGTACATCACTTACCTACAGACAGGACTCACCTGCAGAATCTGAAAATAGGCCAATGGAACAAAAGAGGGAAACATACTCAACTCAGAGCAGGAGTGACTGAAGGTTCAGAAGGATTCAGATAAAATGATGCAGTGGACAGAGACCCGACAGGTGGATATCAATGTAGACAAATGCCATGTTATGCCAAGAATATAGATTAGTACAAGATGCTTGGTAAGAATTTACTAAGAATTAAGAAGAAAAACACCTCAGTATGGCAAACAGTGCCTTGCTGCATACAGTAATGCCAATAGGATCTCGGGGTTCATGGCTAAAAATGTAAACTACAAGTTTGTAAATATCTATTTATACCCTAGAAGGAGGGAGTTCTACACTCGTGGGGCCCCTACTCATGAACATTCTCTGCTATCATACATCATGATTCATGCATGTTCTATTCATTAACCAATTCCTCAGTCATTCTCTTCCATTCATCCACCACTCTTCTTTACATTTTTTTTGAATAGTTTCTTGATTAATTTCATGTAATGTCTTCTGGTTGCCCCAGCCGTACATTCTTCAGCCTTTCCCTGCAACTGACCTCTCTTAATTCTGATACCATTTTCGTTGCACTCCTTCTCTGTCAGCTCTTCTTTGTGCTCCTTAGGTGCAGTGACCAAAGTTGAGAAGTATGTTCTAGTCTGTGTAGGTTATGAACACTTGCTAAACATTTCCTCATCCATATACTTGAAAGCCGTTCGAATGTTTGCCAATACACACTTTAGGTCCTTAACTATTCTCCTAATGTGGGACTCCGCTGATGGATTATAGGGATGATGTTAACCCCCAAGTCCCTCTTACAAAATGCTAAAGCTTATTTTCTGTTAGATAACAAAATTGAGGTCTTTCAATGTGTCTTCTCCTCATCACCTTACATTTGCTCGGGTTGAATTTCGTCAGCCATTATCAGATCAATTTTGGAGTCTGTCTAGGTCCTCTTGTTAATATATACAGTTCTGTTTGCTTTGTCACTTCTCTCATGATTTATGCATCATCAGCAAACAAAAGAACAGAATGGAGCATCGGTGATGGAGGTAGATGTGGAAGTGGTCACAGACAGACATGAGCGACGAGGAGATGGAGTGAGTGTTTTGGAGGACTATTGAATGTGTTTGATGACAGGGTGGCAGATGCGAGGTGTTTTAAGAGACGGGATGGTATTCTTTATTCTCAACTTCCCCTCCGTAAGTGAGGCTCCTACTCCAGTGAAAACTTCACAGAACCTTCCATCACAGTGCCCTGGTTCATGGCTATTAAGATCCATTTTCCATTTAGTTATGTCACAGAAAATGGTGAGTGCCGAGGTGTCATCTCTGGTCTTTGTACGTCGCCACTTACCACATCATCAAACTCAACCATTACTGCACGACGTCACTTTTTTTTCCAGCTGGTGTAATATATATATATATATATATATATATATATATATATATATATATATATATATATATATATATATATATATATACATGCATATATATTTCCCTCAAAGGCCCAGTTCTCTGTTCTAAACGCTACCTCGCTAATGCGGGAAATGGCGAATAGTTTGAAAGAAAAAAAAAAAAAATATATATATATATATATATATATATATATATATATATATTTTTTTTTTTTTTTTTTTTTTTTTTTCATACTATTCGCTATTTCCCGCAATAGCGAGGTAGCGTTAAGAACAGAGGACTGGGCCTTTGAGGGAATATCCTCACCTGGACCTCTCCTCTGTTCCTTCTTTTGGAAAAAAAAAAAAACGAGAGGGGAGGATTTCCAGCCCCCCGCTCCCTTCCCTTTTAGTCGCCTTCTACGACACGCAGGGAATACGTGGGAAGTATTCTTTCTCCCCTATCCCCAGGGAATATATATATATATATATATATATATATATATATATATATATATATATATATATATATATATATATATATATATATTCACTTTCCATAGTACTATGCGTGAAGATAAGTTCTACGTGGTAATGACGGTGTATCAATCCTTGTCATTCTAGTGTGCTTTAGTGAGCTCCGGGAAGGGAAATCTTGCAATTATGCTAAGTACCTGTGTCTCCTCCATGACTGCCTGTCTCCATGACAGTTCAACTTCCTCCAGACTGTCATTATCATCGAGATCCCTCATGACTGGTACATCACCATATCTGAGAGGTGCGTGTGTTAGTTGTCTCCTGCATCATCCTGACTGTTCCTTCACTGTTGTTACTGTATATATTTTGTGCTTCGGTAGAATCCTTTGGCGATTTAGTCGACTCCTATGATCACCATGATGAATATCCTCCAGTTGCTTTTCCCATTATGTATTGTTTGAACTGGGTCCTGAAACCTGAGGCTGTTTGTGTCTGTAGAAACATTAATGTACGCATAATACAGCGTCACTGACCGCCGTTTACGCCCAAGCTGCTTGAGATGAAACCCGCGTAAGTTCGAATCCTGGTAGCGGCAGCCGATCCACAGTCCACCCAGCCGTTCATCCTCCCTTAGGGGCTGGTCGTTAAAGTGGGTACCTGGCATAGGCTTTGGTGTATGTGTGTGTGTGTGCATACATATATAGGAGTAAATATATGGTACATGTATGAAGGTTAAGAGACGGGGCAACACGGGTATAAAACCCTCCACGTAGTCACACAAAGGGGCAAGTACACATGAGTATAATGATGGATCCTTAGATGGATCGAAGGTCATTTGATAGCGAAGGAATAAAAGGAACGTGAAAGGTGGCATTTTCCTGCCCGACCAATGTTAGGTATGGCGTCCCGCGGGGCTCAGCGTTGGGACCACTGCTATTTCTTCTCACCTCACATCATACTTCATACTACTTGCAAATACGACTTGCAAATGATGCCAACCTTTTGAGAGAGGCAGATTGTAGTATTGTTAGTGATGACCCACTGGGAGACTTGACCAGGCTAAACACTGGAGAGTTACTTGGTTGTTGGAAAACCAATCGTAATAGACGAAATGAAGATGAGGAACAGTGAAACCAAACCAGATGATGACTGCCACTCCCTTCACGTCAGCACTGGAAGTCTTACTTTCTCCCTCAGCCTCAGGGTATACGCATCCACTCTGTTACTACACCAACACACTGTGGTAAAAAAATAATGAACAGTTAAACGTGTGGTTTGAACATGGAAAGTTACGAAGCTAATTTACCAAGCAGCAGGCGCGCGTGTGCTGGACATCTTTTTGACACTACAAACTTTGATATGGACTCCTTAAAACTTTTTCATGATTTAGAATCTTTGATATAGACTTTGATCGTCGTTATAGACTTAAGACTTATGCTTTGGACTCTTAAAGATGTTTTGTATGGCTTCGTAAAGATATTTCTGTGTCTCACACATGCCACTGCTCTGGTGGAATACATCATTTTCGTTTCGTTTATCCCATTACTAGCCCACTAGATGGTTAAGTAGAAAACGGACGAGTGAAAGGCAGTATGACGACCGTACAGTCATTGTTTCTGAATTGCGTCCAATCATCCTCATCTTCATTTCTCGCAACTCGTTCCTCATGTCATTGACTAACAGACACAAGCAACGGAGAAACGAAAACTAAAATAAAGACGAACATTACCTGGTGAAGCATTTTTATGCAATTTTAAGACTGAGAAAAAATTTACGTCTGTTCTCAGCAAGTTTTGTGAGGGTCATTTCTTGAGGGATTTCCAGGTAATGAGGCACCACAAGCCAAACCTGAAGGATGCCATAAATATCTCCAGCAACTGTGTCGTACCCGGTAGTCCGGGTCAGCTGTGGTAACCCTGTGTCCAGGACGGCCTCAGCCATGACCCAGCTGAATCTACAGCTGTGGTAACCCTGTGTCCAAGACGACCCAGAATAACGCCGAAATTTATCTGGTTGGGGAAGTTATTATAGATGTTGCTGCGTTCACATAGCCTGCTGGACTGGACCTGGACCGCTGTCTTCTGCCTGCCTGCTGGACTGGACCTGGACTGCTACCCTCTGCCTGCCTGCTGGACTGGACCTGGACTGCTACCCTCTGCCTGCCTGCTGGACTGGACCTGGACTGCTGCCCTCTACCAGCCTGCTGGACTGGACCTGGACTGCTACCCTCTGCCTGCCTGCTGGACTGGACCTGGACTGCTACCCTCTGCCAGCCTGCTGGACTGGACCTGGACTGCTACCCTCTGCCAGCCTGCTGGACTGGACCTGGACTGCTACCCTCTGCCAGCCTGCTGGACTGGACCTGGGGAGTCAGTATCCCTGCCAGTAGTCCCCTAACTAGCACGACCTTGTATGCAGTTGATCCTCCTGATGTAGGTGAGGGCGGAGGCAATGGCTGCAGGCAGACTCTCGAACCCTTACTGACGTGGTACGTGTCACAGCCACACATTATTTGTGAGCCACATCATCGCATTGTCCACCAGAAGATATCATCGTCTCTTGCACGCATCAGCGCCACGAACCCACACCATATGTTCACAATCTCGTGTATATACTTCTCACACTCACTAATTTTTACGTTTTTTTAGTTCACTATTTGAACATCGGGTGTCATGTAGTAATAGTGTAGCCTGTTCGTCCTTGTGTTCGTATGTTCGTCATACACACGTCCGCTTCAAATCCTATGAACCAGAGAGTGAGGGAATCACGGGAGAGTTTACACTAAGTGTTGCACGTCACTTCATAAGTGTGTTGTGTGACCCGACCCCATGGCCTGGATCATCAAGGTCATGGCTGGGGTCACAGTGATGGTTTCCCCTGTCGGCTGGGTAACTGGTGAGCCGGTGGAAGGATTGGGATGGTATTCTGTACAATGTTTATTACCAGCGACTTAACCCCACCCCTGTGACGTCAAGGTCATGGCTGGGGCCATGGCGTTCTTCACTGTTCGTAATGTAACTTTGGGAACACATTGGTGAGATGAGAATGGTGCTCAGTGCTAAGGTTACCCACCACTGGACACCGAGTTGTGACCCACCCGGAAGGACCATGTGTCCTGACCCACCCACAAGGACCATGTATCATGACTCACCCACAAGGACCATGTGTCATGACCCACCCACAAGTACCATGTGTCATGACCCGCCCACAAGGACCATGTGTCATGACCCACCCACAAGGACCATGTGTCATGACTCACCCACAAGGACCATGTGTCATGACCCACCCACAAGTACCATGTGTCATGACCCGCCCACAAGGACCATGTGTCATGACCCACCCACAAGGACCATGTGTCATGACTCACCCACAAGGACCATGTGTCATGACCCACCCACAAGTACCATGTGTCATGACCCGCCCACAAGGACCATGTGTCATGACCCACCCACAAGGACCATGTGTCATGACTCACCCACAAGGACCATGTGTCATGACCCGCCCACAAGGACCATGTGTCATGACCCGCCCACAAGGACCATGTGTCATGACCCACCCACAAGGACCATGTGTCATGACCCGCCCACAAGGACCATGTGTCATGACCCACCCACAAGGACCATGTGTCATGACCCGCCCACAAGGACCATGTGTCACGACCCACATGTTACCCACCACCAGGTGTGCGTTGCTGCTGTCCTTCTATAGCTTAAGCCACACACCTGGAGCCACACACCTGGAGCCGCACACCTGTAGTCACACATCTGGAGCCACACACCTGGAGCCACACATCTGGAGCCACACACACCTGGAGCCACACACCTGGAGCCACACACCTAGAGCCATACACCTGTAGTCACACATCTGGAGCCACACACCTGGAGCCTCACATCTGGAGCCACACACCTGGAGCCACACATCTGGAGCCACACACCTGGAGCCACACACCTGGAGCCACACACCTGGAGCCTCACATCTGGAGCCACACACCTGGAGCCACATTCGCACACATTGCTTCGGGTTCAGCGTTGATTCACACAAACTCGACCTTTTGTACAGATTTGTTATTCGGAAGCCTCGAGTCTTGGCATCTTCAGTGGAACATGCAATCTGTGTGTCCTGCCTATGGTAGATCCGCTGTTTCTCAGTGAGCATTACATTATAAATCATTTCCAGATGTTTCCCAGAGGACATCTTTTCGATCAATTGCATTGTCAGGTCCAGGTGTTGTTTGTGTTTAATTACAACTTCACAGTCGTCGTATCCACAAAGATATTGTGTGCGGTAAAGTGTTGGCGGGGTTCTCGGTAATGGCGCCCTTCACTACCGCATCTCCAGTAGTTCCTGACCACTTTCTCTTCCCTCCAGTTATCGGTCTTCACCCACCTTTATACACGTCGACGATCTGTTATCGTGCACTGGGCAGACATCGTTACTCATGCCTTCCTACATGTCGCCGTATTGTTAACGTACCTTGGGGGAAACGGCATAACTCCTGCCTTCGTACGCGTCGACACAGTGTTAACGTCCTCTTGGTAAACATCACGATTCGAACAGCGTCACATTATGGTGCGTCTGTGTTTCCCCTCCTGGCGTCGCCTGTGGTTTGTCGCCGCCACACTGAGACCCACTTTGTGATACATAAGACGTGATTCTAATGTAAGCCAAGCGAACAGAAACTTCGCTTCCTCCTGACGCCATAAATTCGTGAAGGTTTTAACAGCTGTGTTACATTATACAGAGGAATACAATGGAATTCAGACAACAGACCATTGGGTTCTTTCGAGGTTGTTTGTGACGGTGGAAGATATCAGAAACCCACACGTTAGTGTGGTAAAAGTCAGAAGGCATACAGAGAATTCAAAGAGAATAACTAACTTGTAGATTGACATTTTGATTAAGGAGGCGCAAATAATGAAAGTCGTGGACTTGGCAAATCGTTCCATATGTTAACAATCCCGTTAAAGGTATATCGTTTACCCACGACATTGTTTCCATTATTACGAGTAATGTCAGACGAATCAAGTCTCAGGTAATTTGATAGATCAAGAGTATTAAAGGCTCTGATTATTTTGAATATTTGTATTAGATCCCCTATTAATCTTCTCTTTTCTAAGATAAGTACATTAAGGTCGTATCTCATAGGATTTGTTTCTTAATCGGGGGATCATCTTGGTTGCTTGACACTGTACTCTCTCCGTTCTATGTCTTTTTTTTTTTTTTAAGGTAGGATGACCAAAACTGAACGCTATATGTATGATGTGGATGAACCAGTAAATTGTAAGGAGTAAGGATGATTTCCCTGCAATGAAATTCGAAGGTTCTATCTAGGAAACCAAGAATTTTACTCGCTCTTTTCACTGCTTCTGTGCACTGCTTGCAATGGATTATTACGTAACCCCGTCTTGTTCCTCATTTACCTTTTGCAGTTCAACAGAATTCACACCGTAGCTTGCCTCTTCGTTTTTTTTCTACCACTGTGTAAAACTTTGCGCTTATCGATATTAGAATTCTTTTGACACTTATGAGTCCCATTCATTAGTGTGTCTATGTTAGTTCATTTGTTATTTTATTACCCAGTTTTGTATGATGAGTGAATTTTGATATCTTACAATGCAGCCCATTATCACTATTATTGACATGTATGAGAAAGAGAATCGGTGCTAAGATTGATCCCTGAGGCACTCCAATTGTTACGTCTAACCATTCCGAGGTTTTGCCATTAATGGCTACTCTTTGTTTACGGCCACTTAACCCGTTTTCTATCTACTGAAGTACAACCCCATCACTGCCATGTTTCTTAATTCATGCTTGTAATCTTTGGTGCAGAACCTTATCGAAAGTTTTCTGAAAGTCTAGATAGATAACACCAACTGTTCTACTTTCGCTGTTTATGTTGATTTCGTCATAAAAGAAAATGAGCAGATTCGTCAACCATGAGCGATTTCGTCGACCACCATCTGAGGATCGTTTATCAAGTGTTGGTCCTTCAAATTGTGTACAATTCTGTCTCAAATGATGGTTTTCTTAAGTGTCCAACTGCAAACACCAAGCTGACAGGACGATAATCATCGGGCAGTGACTTATTACCTTTTCTTGATATCGGTGTTACATTGGCGACCTTCCATTTATATGAAACTTTTCCTAAAGCAAGTGACGTTGAAAAGGGCAGTCAAAGTCTTGACGACCTCATCTTTTGCCTCTTTCATGGTCCTCGGATTAAACTTGTCTGGACCGGCCGGTTTTATATATTTACATTTCGTTTATTGCTGAAAATATGTCCTCGTCTTTTATATTAATTTGTTGAGGAACGTTACCTTCCCTCTCCAGTGAGACGGGATCCGGGACATGGGTTGTGTCTTCAGTTGTAAATACAAATGAAAAAAAATGTTTTTTCCTATTTTTGCCATGCCTTCTTTGTCTTGAACCAAATCACCTTTTTCCGTAATTAATGGACCAATGAGCTAGGTCATAACTCTCTTGCCTCTAACATAACTGTCAAACTCTATAAGGTTTCTTTTGCTATTTTCAGCAATACACTAAGCGTCCTATTGGTGTTTACTTTGTCGTATAACTCTTACTTTCTCTTCGTAAATTTACATAGCTACTCCATCATGGTGGTTACTGGGTTCTCTGAGTTTTTATGAGTTACTTTCTGAGATGACAGACACTTCTTTATTTCACTGTTCCACCACCTTAGCTTTGTTCTAGAACTACACCGTCTACTATGTCCCCTCTGCTGCTTTGAAGGTTTTCGTGAAGCTTTTCCATGTTGAGTTTATGTCATTTTCATTGACTATTATCATCCTAGGTTTGCCTTTCAAGAACAATGCGAAGACATTAAAATTGCACGTATAAAATCGGGTTTTCTCGCGACTGTCATTTTGATCCACATTATATGCATTGTTGAACACGAAATCCAAAATAATGTGCAGGTGATTACTTCTGCCAACCTTTTTTACAACTTTAACATTATCATCGAGATCTCCATTTGTAGTAAGAACTAGATCTAATATTCTTGCGTCTTGGGTAGGTTTCTCGACCCATTGGATCAGAGCACCATCAAGCAAATTTAGGTAGCGTCCACCTGGGCCCAACGCTACTGGAAAGGGATTATCTCCATTTAGATACCAATATGTTGAAATCTCCCACCATGATACAGTCTTGTTCATTACAAACTTAGGATAAAAGATCATAAAATCCTTCGTCTATCTCTAGTGTCTAGTGAGGCAGGCTTAGGAACCAGTTCTGTCGATATTCTCTTATGTAGTTTATCCTTAATAATCTACAGAAACAGTTTACATTCCCAACGGCTGCAACAGATTTTTTCTACTGGATTGAAATGAGTTTTAACAAAGAGCCGGACACCACCCTCTACTTTGTGTTACATATCCCTTTTAAACAGTGACCCTGGAGCTGGTAATAGCCGAGGAGATCTCTATTGCTGATGTCTAACCAAGATTCGGAAATAGTAGTCATATAATTTCCTTCTAAGGTTGGTGCCATTAACTCTCAGTAAATCGTCCTGAGAAGCAAACACAAGCACGTCTGGCAGCTACTAAGGATGATGTCGTCTTCCTACACTCCCTCAACGCCTGCTCTCGTCTGACCTGCTCTACTTCGCTCCGCCGCTGAAACCTTCGATTTCAACGATAATGTAAACGTGATAAACGTGTGACGGTTACCGGCGCTGACCGTGGGGTCGAGCCACCCGGGGTCGAGCGCATAGGTTCCTATCCTGGTTGCGGCAGTTGGTCCACAGTCAACCCAGTTGTTCATCCTCGCCTTACGGTTGATTGCTGAATTGGGAACCTGGCGAGAACTTTATCTCGGACAGCAAAAATGGGTATGTTTGAAGGAATAGTGGTTCCAACAGTGTTATATGGTTGCGAGGCGTGGGCGATAGATAGGGTTGTGTGGAGGAGGGTAGAAGTGTTGGAAATGAGATGTTTAAGAACAATATGTAGTGTGAGGAGGTTTGATCGAGTAAGTAATGAAAGGGTAAGAGAGAAGTGTGGTAATAAAAAGAGTGTGATTGAGAGAGCAGAAGAGGGTGTTTTGAAATTGTTTGGTCACACGGAGAGAATGAGTGAGGAAAGATTGACCAAGAGGAAATATGTGTCAGAGGTGGAGGGAATAAGGAGAACTGGGAGACCAAATTGGAATTGCAGGGATGGAGTGAAAAAGAATTTGAGTGATCGAGGCCTGAACAGGAGGGTGAAAGACGTGCACGGAATAGAGTGAATTGGAACGATGTGGTATACCGGGGTCGACGTGCTGTCAGTGGACTGAAGTAGGGCATGTGAAGCGTCTGAGATAAACCATGGAAAGGTTTATGGGACCAGGATGTGGATTGGGAGCTGTGGTTTTGGTGCATTACACATGGCAACTAGAGACTGAGTGTGAACGAATGTGGCCTTCTTCGTCTTTTCCTAGCGCTACCTCGCTGAAGAGGGGGAAGGGGATGTTATTTCCTGTGTGGCTGTGTTAGCACGAGCAACTGAGGCCCTAATCAAGGTGATCCCATAAACGCTATGAATATATACCCTACCCTGAGCCAGGTAACTGTATTATCGACCATCCTCTAGGACTGGATGAACAGCAAAGTTGACTGTGGACCGACCGCCGCACCCAGGATTCGCACCCATGCGCTCGACCCTGGGCGGCCCATGAATGCGTCACGGTCAGGAACGCTAACCGTTAGATGGCCTTGATTAGGGCATTAAAGAAAGACATTGATTACATTTAATCACATTCTCGATATTGGTCACCCAGGTGTCTTCTATCACCTGACGATTCATCTTACGAAGGAAATTATATGATTCAGTATTACAGAAAAATGAATCCTGTACTGCCTCGCTCGAGCATGTGTCGTGTCTTCGTGAACAGGAAATGCACCGTCACTTAGCCGGCCGGAGATATACCGCTTTCAACAGTGAGAGAGAGAGAGAGAGAGAGAGAGAGAGAGAGAGAGAGAGAGAGAGAGAGAGAGAGAGAGAGAGAGAGAGAGAGAGACCCGTAAGCCTTCAAATCTTTCGCTTATTTTCTCTTCTGTTTTTGTAGCCGTCTGAGACCTGAGACGTGAAGTGTGCCATACACAAGATCGTGTTACTCTGTGAACTTCGTCTTTCATGATGTTCCCTCGCCAGCCTTCGTTTGATATTATATGAATCAAAATATTCGTAAAAGTTTAATTTTACTTCTTTCAGTAATATAAGAAAAGATTATATATATATATATATATATATATATATATATATATATATATATATATATATATATATATATATATATATATATATATATATATATATATATATTCAAGTTTTGAATGATATCGCCGCACACAAATGATCTCTTTATGAGAACTAAAGATCTCTAGAGACCGTTCTCTAGTACTCATACATAGAGAACCACCGGCATCACTGGACAGATATGTGTTGGTTTCCAGTAATTACAGTGATAGAGAACAACTGCCACCCTGGGAGAGACATGAGATAGTTTTAAGTCATAGAAAACCTGAGTTCCATCCGCCGTACTGAGCGAGTGACCCCACTTCTTGTTAAAGGGATTTGTGTCATTTATGTAGAAGTTTCATGGTTATAGCAGTGTACGTTACCATGGTTATAGCAGTGTACGTTACCATGGTTATAGCAGTGTACGTTACCATGGTTATAGCAGTGTACGTTACCATGGTTATAGCAGCGTACGTTACCATGGTTATAGCAGTGTATGTTACCATGGTTATAGCAGTGTACGTTACCATGGTTATAGCAGCGTACGTTACCATGGTTATAGCAGTGTACGTTACCATGATTATAGCAGTGTACGTTCCCATGGTTATAGCAGCGTACGTTACCATGGTTATAGCAGTTTACGTTACCATGGTTATAGCAGTGTACGTTACCATGGTTATAGCAGTGTACGTTACCATGGTTATAGCAGTGTACGTTACCATGGTTATAGCAGTGTTCGTTAATTTGGTTATAGCAGTGTACGTTACCATGGTTATAGCAGTGTACGTTGCCATGGTTATAGCAGTGTACGTTACCATGGTTATAGCAGCGTACGTTACCATGGTTATAGCAGTGTATGTTACCGTGGTTATAGCAGTGTACGTTACCATGGTTATAGCAGTGTATGTTACCGTGGTTATAGCAGCGTACGTTACCATGGTTATAGCAGCGTACGTTACCATGGTTATAGCAGTGTACGTTAACATGGTTATAGCAGTGTACGTTAACATGGTTATAGCAGTGTACGTTACCATGGTTATAGCAGTGTACGTTAACATGGTTATAGCAGTGTACGTTCCCATGGTGAAAGCAGCGTACGTTACCATGGTTATAGCAGCGTACGTTACCATGGTTATAGCAGCGTACGTTACCATGGTTATAGCAGCGTACGTTACCATGGTTATAGCAGCGTACGTTACCATGGTTATAGCAGCGTACGTTACCATGGTTATAGCAGCGTACGTTACCATGGTCCTAGACTAGCTTCCAGGATTATAGGAGTAGACTTTAGTACGATTTTAACTTACTTCCTAGAATTATAGAGGTGTGTGTCATCATACTTTGAAATTGCTATCGTACATTGCTATTCTTTGCACACGTAAAGAAAACGAAGAACAAGAAAACGATCGCTCTTTATAAACGTTTGAATAAGACATAAATTATTCGTCATAAAAGTAATACTTTCACATGTGAGGAGGCGCTGAAGACGACGTGAACATCTGAGAATATACATATTACGTTGAGTATTTATTTACCATCTGCTTATGTCTCCCTGAGGCGGGAGACATGAGAGTGGTCTCGCATGAAATTTCACACACCTACTGACTCCATTCTCTACCCGACTTTTACTAGCTCGCTCACTCTCAAGTGTTTATCATCGCCATTTTCTTCATCACTGTTACTGTACACACACACACACACACACACACACACACATACACACACACACTCACACATACACACACACACACACACACACACACACACACACACACACACACACACACACAGACACACACATACACACACACACACACACACACACACACATATATATATATATATATATATATATATATATATATATATATATATATATATATATATATATATATATATATATATTTATCTTATTTTTTTATTTTTTATTTTGCTTTGTCGCTGTCTCCCGCGTTTGCGAGGTAGCGCAAGGAAACAGACGAAAGAAATGGCCCAACCCACACCCATATATATATATATATATATATATATATATATATATATATATATATATATATATATATATATATATATATATATATATATATTACGCTAGTTTACCATTTCTCGCATAGCGAGATAGCGCCAAGAACAAACAAAAAATGCCTCATTTGCTCACATTCACTCTCTATCCATCATTTATAATATACTAAAAGTCGGGTCCCCTACCCGTAAACATGCCTCACACACTTTCCATGGTTCCCTTCACCACTTCATATGCCCTGGTTCAGCCCTCGGACTGCACGTCGTCCCTCGCCCTTGAATTAACCCTATCCCTTCTCCACATCTCACCCTCCTGCATGTTCCAAACATTGATGATATAAAGCATCTCTCTTTTTAGTCGTCGAACTCGTTTTCAGTCTATCCCTACTCCCTACCTCCTGCTCCACTCCCTACCTCCTGCTCCACTCCCTACTTCCTGCTCCCTCCACTTCTGACACACATATCCTCATAGTCTCCTGCTCCCTTTACTTCTGACACACATATCCTCATCGTCAGTTTCTCTTCACTCATCCTCTCCATCATTCCAAATCACTTAAGCAGACCCCTTTCAGCTTACTACCACACCTTTGTTTTACAGCAGAATATAACTACCTTCATACAGCAACAGACCGCTGCGTCTCCTCCTGCATGTGTGATGCCGGAGGAGAACAGGAACTCATGGATTGATGTAGTAGCGCTAGAGACACAAGCAGGTTTTTCATAAATAGGAAGACCTGTATACCTCTAGTGTGGCTGAGGATGTGCACATAGTATCAGTCGTGGGTTTGAAGTGAAATATTTATCAACTCTGCTGAGACGAATCTATGGTACTGCTTCCAGCTACACTAAGTGGTGAATCATTCCTTGGTACTGCTTCCAGCTACACTAAGTGGTGAATCATTCCTTGGTACTGCTTCCAACTACACCAAGTGGTGAATCATTCCATATGTTAACAATCATGTTGAAAAAAGGTCGTTAGATTGAAATTATTGAAACCTTTATTGTTTTGAATGCATGTATCACATCGCCTCCCAACATTATCTTCTCTTAGCTGAATTAATTGAATTCGTTAAATCGCGTTACATAGGACTTGTTTGTTTCTCAGTCCGGGAATCATCTTGGTAGCTCGCCTCAGTACCGTCTCCATTCTGTTTATATCTTTTCTCAAGTCGGATGACCAAAACGAAACACAATGTTCAAGATGGGGACGCACCAGTGAGTGATGAAGAAAGAGGATAATTTCCTGAGACTTGAATCCGAAAGCCCTTTCCATGAATCCAAGAATTTTGTATGGCTTTTTTTACTGCATTTATTCACAGCTTGCTTGGCTTTAGGTCATCAGAGATTATTAACCCAAGTCATTCTCCTCATTTGCCTCTTGTAGCTCAACAGAATTCATATCAGTAACTTTCCCTTTCCTTCTTGATACCGATCAGTCAAACTTTGCAGTTATCCAGGTTGCATTTAGTTTGCCACCTGTCGTTATCCCGAGCCATCAGTTTCACCGTGCCAGTTTGACGTTGCAGACGTTCATTTCCCGTTGAAGATTTTTTTATATCCCACCTTAGTATCACCCGCGATTTTAGAGACCTTACAGTGAAGCCCATTATCAATATCGTTGGTGTATTTAGGAGAAAGAGAAGAGATCCTAAGACTGACCCCTGTGGCACCCCACTTGTTACGGCTAACCATTCAGAGGCTTCACCATTTATTTACGGTCTGTCAGCCAGTTTCATAACCATCAAAGTACAACCCCATCTATAACATGAGTCTTAACTTTTATTAGTAACCGTTGATGTGCAAACTTATCAAATGCTTTTTGAAAATCTAACAAGATGACGTCACTTGCATTATTTTCATCATATATGTTGATTATTTCATAAAAGAAATCAAGTAGATTTGTCAGACGTGAGCGATTTCGTCGCCAACCATGCTGAGAATCGTTTACTAAGAGTTGGTCCTGTAAATGATTTACAGTCTCATCTCGATCGATAGTTTCCATTAATTTACCAACTATAGACGTTGTTTTGATTGCACGATGATTACCTCTCTTGAGTATAGATGTTGCAATGGCAAATGTCCATTCCTCTTGAACATTTCATGTGACAAGGTCTACTTTTTGAAGCGAGCAGCCAGTGGTTAACTGACTCATTTGTCGCTGCTGTTTTATTTACCCTCATACCAATCAGCGATGACGGTACGTCTCTATCATTTTTATATGCTATAAAACGTTTTCCTTCTTAGCAATGGAACTAGATGCGGGACATGAGTTATATCATCAATTGTAAATACAGGGAAAAAATCGTATAATATCTTTGCCATGGCTTCGTTGTCTTGAATCAAGTCACCATTATCTGTGATTAATGATCCAGTTGATTGTGTGATGACTTACCTCCAACTGTAAAACTCTCTTGGGTTTCTTTAGCTGTTTCCAGCACTATCCGCTGCATACTGACATTGACGTTAAAGTCTCATATTCCTTAAGAAAATTTCCGTAATTCGTTCTTTCATTTTGATATTTGTCTAACTTTCTTATGTGCTTTCATACACAGCAAGCCCTACTGTATGTTATTGTTCCAATTGACACACATGTACCTTCCACTACTTTGAAAGTATTACTGAATTATTTCCAAGATACATTCATACTGTCTTTCATTAACGACGTCATCTGAGGTTTCTCTGTCATGAGCAATGCGAAGACCATTGAAATCTGCAAGTCTAAGATCTGGTGATTTTTAGCGACTTCTTTATTGACCAATTTACAGGCTGTTAAAAGTTACCTCAAAAGTAATTTGTCGGTGAATTCTTGTACCCAAGTTTTCTCCCACTTCAGCATATGTTCGAGGTCGTCATTTGTGGCCAGAAGTAAATCTGATGTGTTTTCATCACGTGTGGATTCTCAGCTAATTGTGTTAGGGAAGTACCAAGCAAGATTAGGTCAAGTCCACGCCCCCCCGTGCTACTGATAAGGGCTTCTCCCCACTTAGATAACAGTATCTTAAAGTCTCCCATTATGATGGAGTCTTGGTCATTACAGATATCTGATAATTGATCATAAAGTCTTTCGTCTACCTCTGGTGTCTGTGCTGGGGCCCACTAAACTAATCCTACTGTTATTATTACCTCAACTTCGACCTGCCCAGCCCTGTTCCTTGCCTGCCTTGTCCCTTACTTCTACCTGGGAAGTGACCTCAGGCTGTCCTGTTCTGCCTTTTCCCCCACTGGCCTCTTGTCCACTAGCTGATGATCTGTCCTGCTATTTCCCTTCTGCCCTGCCCCTACCTGTAAGGTGACCTCTACTGCCCGGGAGGCGACCACTAGCTACCCCACTTCCATGTGCCTTACCTACCTGCACTGGATCTCCGTCTTCTGGTTGACCTACCCGGCCATGTTCCTCATCGGATCCAATCCTTCTTTCGATTCTCCCACGTCTTTCACTTTCAAACAATAGATTCATGCACCATACCGGCTACTTGATCCCACACCACTTATTATCTCGCTGTGTAAAGGTTGGCTAACCCCGGCTACAACCCTCTCTTCTGACTCTGCCAAAGTCGGCGCACCTGCCGTAGAGAAATGAACCCCATCCCCAGCACACATAATATTCTCTCGTGAAAAGATCCCACTTTACGATAAATGAAACCTTTTCGTCCTAACAGTACTTATTTAGACAGCACTTTAAACCCATTGCCCTGGATAGCCATTCACTTCCAAGTCCTCAAAGAGGCTAAATACCATATAATAACGGGATCCCACCCTTGTTTCTAATCCTGTGTATACCTTATACCTGCTTATTAACTCGTCACTCCTACTTATTCTTTCTAATGTTATTGCCTCCTGCATGAGGCAAACAATGGAGACTTGTTCCTATCATCAGACAGAATGTTATCCTTCCAACTATGACGTGTCCCACCCTGGCACAAGGAAAGCAAACACTCATCCTGTTTTTTCCTATCTTTGTAACGAAAGGCCTGACTCATATACCTAACCTGAGTGTCATCAACAACATAATGTTACTCACCTTCGTGGCCAGCCTCCTGGGGGTGGACTTACCCTTGTCCTCTGGCTCCACCACACTCAGCCTCTAGTACAGAGGAAGAGTTCCTGCACGTCTCCTCCAACGTTGTCATTTTCAATCATAACTTCCTTTCCTTGTTGACCACGACTTTCCATTGTTGTGTATCGTTCTTCTCTCTCACAGTCAGGTCCTCCCTCAGTTGATCATTTTTATTTCCGAGATCATGAAGCTCCCCGGTAACTTGGCTAAGGTGTTCCTTCGACGAAAGGCACAGTCCCTCCAAGCCAGGGGAACCTGCCAGAAGACATGATCCCTGATTTACTATCGAGAGGTTAGCAACAAACACGTCCTCATACGACCTAGGTCAGCGCGCCTGCTATTGCTTCCATGATCACTTCTCGCAACACATACAGACCTCCCGCGTACCACATCCACCCTCTACTGTTGTTTCCTGTTCAGGGGCCCCGACTCACACGGCCAGAGCACTATTAGGACTACCATGCCATTAAACATACCCATCTTTGCCCACACAGACAGTAACCTCTCTTTCCATACACTTCTGAATGCGCTCAGGACCTTTGCCACTTCAGCCAACCCATGCTTCACTCTGAGCTTGCTGCCACCTCTCACATTCACCACTCTGCCATACCACTCACCAGGTGCACTCAGCAGAATTATACCCTCGTAATCCGAGCATTCACTCTTGCCCACTTCCACCTCAACCGCATACATACAGTGAAAGTCCTTACCAATCAATCGACAAATATCTGACATCAAATACCCAATATATATATATGTGTGTATGTAGGTGGGTTAGGCCATTCTTTCGTCTGTTTCCTTGCTCTACCTCGCTAACGCGGGAGACAACGACTAAGTAAAATAGAATATATATATATATATATATATATATATATATATATATATATATATATATATATATATATATATATATATATATATATATATATTCGTATGAGTCCACGGGGAAAATGAAACACGAAAAGTTCCCAAGTGCACTTTCGTGGACTCATAGGAATATCTTGATCACGCGCAAAATTGTGATCCTTTCCAATATATATATATATATATATATATATATATATATATATATATATATATATATATATATATATATATATATGTGTGTGTGTGTGTGTGTGTGTGTGTGTGTGTGTGTGTATACATATGTTTACTCTTTTTGTGTCTAAGGTCTATGTCAAGGACAGATACCCTCATCGAGATGAAGCCTTGACTGACAAAAGAATAAGTCAGATATCTCGATGAAGTGGAAACACCTTACCACTGAGGAATCAGCGAGGGTAAGAATACGTACGGGCAGTACAATATAAAGGAGATGTGTATAGTGTATGTCAGGTCTGGTGAGGAAGTTTGATCTTAATAACCCAGAAAGTAAGGCCAGCGCTCCTGTATGTGGTGAGTGTAATATGGCCTCGGGCGCCGCCTCAACACTCTTGCGTCAGAACGGTTTTATGGCGGAGTTTTCGTCACAGTATGGACGTGAAGTCTGGTCAACGCTGACTACGTGAGCGTCTGCACGTGCGCGTTTGAACGTTCCGTGGAGGGGAGTGAGAGGTTAGCTGGTCTGGGGGATGGGAGCACCGCGGTTGGGAGGGGCCGCCGTGCAGGGTGGGGGGGATTAGATGGGGGTTGGATGAAGCAGCCGCCACCACAGGACATACCATACATGACTCCACTCCCTTCCCTGCACCTCGACGTTCACTTTAAGGAAGAACCACACCTGACCACAATGTCGTTAGTTCAAAGAAGTCGTTGACTAGAGAGGTATGAGCGAGTGCCCAGATGAAAGTAGAACGACCTAGCTTAACGCTCAGACACTTCAGTTTCATGAGACAGACCATTATACTTGGGGGTATCGGGTCACGGCTTCCAGCAAGGTCGCATCATGGGTCTCAGCTTGTTCTATTGAGGAACGTCAGGCAAGGTTAGGAAATCCAGTCCGAGGAAATCATCACCAAGACCGAAAACTCAAATAATTTTCTGGCGGTTACTGGCAGGTGTTCGGTGTGTATTTCTATCTGGTGGCTGTTTCTGGGGAGAGCAGGACTCTGTACGGAACCCTTCACGGTTCTCAGAAGTTGATCAGAGCAGCTGATGGCTCAGTGTGAAACCTTGGTGTTCCCGACACCTGGTATGAACAGCCTCGAGCTGGTAGGTTCCAGAAAACTACTTGCCGAAAGAACTTGCCAGCTCCTGGGAAGTGTATAGAACAGTCGAGGGTTCTGTACCGAGGACACACTATTTCATGTGTTATGTGATGTGTGTAAGCATAGGCGAGTGAAGGTAAATGCGGGTAAAAGTAAAATGATGATATTTGAAAGGTTACAGAGTGAAAGTATAGATTTTGCAAAGCCCTGTAGAGTGAGAGACTAAAGCTTACTGTGTTATAGTTGTAGTGGGAGAAAGACCGGAAGAAGTGGGCAAGTTTGGTGATATAGAAGGAGAGATAAAGAAGAGAGCAGTACCACTTAGAAGAGTCACTGGGTCTCTTAATAGAATGATGAAGGGTAGAGGTGTAAGTATGGAAGTGAAGAGAGGAATAAGGGACAGCATAGTCTCCCGACCCTGACCAATGCTTCCGAAACATGGACACAGAATGAGACACAGAGGTCAAAAATCCAGGCAGTGGATATGAGCTGTTTGGGAGGAAAATGTGGTGTGACTAGATGCCATATGAAAGATGTGGTATGGCAGGGAATATACAGGGAATTGTGGAGTGGTAGGAAGGGTGAAACGTGATTCTTTGAGGTGGTTTGGGCATGTGGAAAGACTGAAAGACGGGCACTATACAAGGAGGGTGTTTGATGGTACGATTTAAGGGTTTGGTGTGAGAGGACGACCATACGTGACTTGGGAAATGGAGTGGAAGAGTGCTGGAGTGAGAGAACTGGTGGAAGAATGCGTGTTATGGTGTATGTGAGGGAGACATGTAAGGACAGGGCCGTGGCCACCTCCATGATGGGAGTTCCCATAGGGAATTGGCGTCAGAGATATAAACAGATAGATAGAAGGTAGAGCAAACAGTAGGATGAAGTACAACGTGTAAACTGTGAAAGGATATGCAAAGCCGTTTGTCTCAGAACAAAAATACGTTGAATAATCAAACAGAAAAGACGAATGATCAAGTTGAACTGATGTTTATTTGAAAGAATTTGAGACACCAGTTCAAAGTAAACTTTGGAAGGGCTTTTGAAGAATGGATGCAGTAGCGCCTCCTGGCTTCCCGTTTGTTGCACAGTAAACTCAAGCACCTTAGTCAAATATATTTCAGTTCACGAATATCATATTTTTCGAACACTTTATGTGCATAAATGAAGTATGTAATTGTGGATGATATTTTTACAAGAAGGACTTTAATATTAACATTCCTTGCCTCTCACCTAACCATGCATTGCATGTAATTCTATCCTTTAATAAATCAAATATTTCTAGGAATGTCGACCTTGATATTTCTCGTGTTGATATTGATTCCGGATCTTGCTCTAAGGTGTCCGAATTTCATCGAAATTGCAACGAATTGCACTTAGGTGTGTGGCAATTTCTAGTTGATGGGTGACATGCCCAAGACGAGGGTTTTACAGATGCCTCCAGCATATCTCTGCAGCCAGAGTGCATCCAGTTCCGTGACCCTGTGAATGAGGACACAGTGATGCATTAAGTCTCGTCACATATGTTGTTACTCCGTCGTCAACGTTTTGTTCTTCAGGCTGGCGCTCACAAGGCAGAAGTCACTTTCAGTAATAAGCAAAGAACACAAAGCATGGCAGTTCATGGTTGAACGAATAGATGAATCATCTATTACAGGAGAAAAAAATAAAAACACATCATGAAAGCCGGTATCAAGTTTTTCCTGAAGCTTCATTCACTTGGTCTACACACTCGGCGCTCAGGTTGGTACCCCTCCCTCCCGACGACCGACACCTGCTATGAATACGAGCAATCCCGATCACAGTACTCATTACGA
>NC_092234.1:36431702-36586702 GCF_036320965.1 Panulirus ornatus | reverse complement strand
TACTTGCCCCCTTTTCCAAAACTCTTGCATTCACCTCCCTAACAACCCCATCCATAAACAAATTAAACAACCATGGAGACACCACACACCCCTGCCGCAAACCTACACTCACTGAGAACCAATCACTTTCCGCTCTTCCTACAAGTACACATGTCTTACATCTTCGATGAAAACTTTTCACTGTTTCTAACAACTTGCCTCCCACACCATATATTCTTAATACCTTCCACAGAGCATCTCTGTCAACTCTATCATATGCCTTCTCCAGATCCATAAATGCTACATACAAATCCATTTGCTTTTCTAAGTATTTCTCACATACATTCTTCAAAGCAAACACCTGATCCCCACATCCTCTACCACTTCTGAAACCACACTGCTCTTCCCCAATCTGATGCTCTGTACATGCCTTCACCCTCTCAATCAATACCCTCCCATATAATTTCCCAGGAATACTCATCAAACTTATACCTCTGTAATTTGAGCACTCACTTGTATCCCCTTTGCCTTTGTACAATGGCACTATGCAAGCATTCTGCCAATCCTCAGGCACCTCACCATGAGTCATACATACATTGAATAACCTTACCAACCAGTCTACTATACAGTCACCCCCTTTTTTAATAAATTCCACTGCAATTACCATCCATACCCGCTGCCTTGCCGGCTTTCATCATCCGCAAAGCTTTTACTACCTCTTCTCTGTTTACCAAATCATTTTCCCTTACCCTCTCACTTTGCACACCACCTCGACCAAAATACCCTATATCTGCCACTCTATCATCAAACACATTCAACAAACCTTCAAAATACTCACTCCATCTCCTCACATCACCACTACTTGTTATCACCTCCCCATTAGCCCCCTTCACTGAAGTTCCCATTTGTTCCCTTGTCTAACGCACTTTATTTACCTCCTTCCAAAACATCTTTTTATTCTCCCTAAAATTCGATGATACTCAGTGAATGTAGGTTTGCGGCAGGGGTGTGTGATGTCTATATGGTTGTTTAATTTGTTTATGGATGGGGTTGTTAGGGAGGTGAATGCAAGAGTTTTGGAAAGAGGGGCAAGTATGAAGTCTGTTGTGGATGAGAGAGCTTGGGAAGGTGATGATACAGCGCTGGTGGCTGATTCATGTGAGAAACTGCAGAAGCTGGTGACTGAGTTTGGTAAAGTGTGTGAAAGAAGAGAGCTAAGAGTAAATGTGAATAAGAGCAAGGTTATTAGGTACAGTAGGGTTGAGGGTCAAGTCAATAGGGAGGTTAGTTTGAATGGAGGAAAACTGGAGGAAGTAAAGTGTTTTAGATATCTGGGAGTGGATTTGGCAGCGGATGGAACCATGGAAGCGGAAGTGAATCATAGGGTGGGGGAGGGGGCGAAAATCCTGGGAGCCTTGAAGAATGTGTGGAAGTCGAGAACATTATCTCGGAAAGCAAAAATGGGTATGTTTGAAGGAATAGTGGTTCCAACAATGTTGTATGGTTGCGAGGCGTGGGCTATGGATAGAGTTGTGCGCAGGAAGGTGGATGTGCTGGAAATGAGATGTTTGAGGACAATGAGTGGTGTGAGGTGGTTTGATCGAGTAAGTAATGTAAGGGTAAGAGAGATGTGTGGAAATAAAAAGAGCGTGGTTGAGAGAGCAGAAGAGGGTGTTTTGTAATGGTTTGGGCACATGGAGAGAATGAGTGAGGAAAGATTGACCAAGAGGATATATGTGTCGGAGGTGGAGGGAACGAGGAGAAGTGGGAGACCAAATTGGAGGTGGAAAGATGGAGTGAAAAAGATTTTGTGTGATACCTGAACATGCAGGAGGGTGAAAGGAGGGCAAGGAATAGAGTGAATTGGATCGATGTGGTATACCGGGGTTGACGTGCTGTCAGTGGATTGAATCAGGGCATGTGAAGCGTCTGGGGTAAACCATGGAAAGTTGTGTGGGGCCTGGATGTGGAAAGGGAGCTGTGGTTTCGGGCATTATTGCGTGGCAGTTAGAGACTGAGTGTGAACGAATGGGGCCTTTGTTGTCTTTTCCTAGTGCTACCTCGCACACATGAGGGGGGAGGGGGATGGTATTCCATGTGTGGCGAGGTGGCGATGGGAGTCAATGGGGGCAGACAGTGTGAATTGTTTGCATGGGTATATATGTATGTGTCTGTGTATGTATATATATGTGTACATTGAGATGTATAGGTATGTATATTTGCGTGTGTGGACGTGTGTGTGTGTATAGATTGTGTATGGGGGTGGGTTGGGCCATTTCTTTTGTCTGTTTCCTTGCGCTACCTCGCAAACGCGGGAGACAGCGACAAAGCAAATAGATGAAAATAAATAATTAAATATAAATATATATATATATATATATATATATATATATATATATATATATATATATATATATATATATATATATATATATATATACGCAAGGGTAGGGGAGGTGCCATTTCATGTTTGGCGGGGTGGCGGTGGGAATGGATGAAGGTATGTATCAATATGCACATGCGTATATATATGTATATATTTGTGTATGTATATGTGTATATATATATATGTGCGTGTGTGGGCGTTTATGTATATACATGTGTATGTGGGTGGGTTGGGCCATTCATTTGTCTGTTTCCTTGCGCTACCTCGCTAACGCGGGAGACAGCGATTTAAGTATAACATAACAACATTTGACATATATATATATATATATATATATATATATATATATATATATATATATATATATATATATATATATGGGTCGACGTGCTGTCAATGGATTGAACCGGGGCATGTGAAGCGTCTGGGGTAAACCATGGAAAGTTGTGTGGGGCCTGGATGTGGAAAGGGAGCTGTGGTTTCAGTGCATTATTACATGACAGCTAGAGACTGAGTGTGAACGAATGTGGCCTTAGTTGTCATTTCCTAGCGCTACCTCGCACACATGAGGGGGGAGGGGGTTGTTATTTCATGTGTGACGGGGTGGCGATGGGAATGAATAAAGGCAGATAGTATGAATTATGTGCATGTGTATATATGTATATGTCTGTGTGTTTATATATGTATGTATACGTTTAGATGTATAGGTATGTATATTTGCGTGTGTGGACGTGTATGTATATACATGTGTATGAGGGTAGGTTGGGCCATTCTTTCATCTTTTTCCTAGTGCTACCTTGCTAACGCGGGAGACAGCGACAAAGCAAAATAAATGTATAAATGAATAAATAAATGTTATATTTATATAAATATATATATTTTTTTTCTTTTTTATACTTTGTCGCTGTCTCCCGCGTTTGCGAGGTAGCGCAAGGAAACAGACGAAAGAAATGGCCCAACCCCCCACCCCCCCATACACATGTACATACACACGTCCACACACGCAAATATACATACCTACACAGCTTTCCATGGTTTACCCCAGACGCTTCACATGCCTTGATTCAATCCACTGACAGCACGTCAACCCCTGTATACCACATCGCTCCAATTCACTCTATTCCTTGCCCTCCTTTCACCCTCCTGCATGTTCAGGCCCCGACCACACAAAATCTTTTTCACTCCATCTTTCCACCTCCAATTTGGTCTCCCTCTTCTCCTCGTTCCCTCCACCTCCGACACATATATCCTCTTGGTCAATCTTTCCTCACTCATTCTCTCCATGTGCCCAAACCATTTCAAAACACCCTCTTCTGCTCTCTCAACCACGCTCTTTTTATTTCCACACATCTCTCTTACCCTTACGTTACTTACCACCTCACACCACTCATTGTCCTCAAACATCTCATTTCCAGCACATCCATCCTCCTGCGCACAACTCTATCCATAGCCCACGCCTCGCAACCATACAACATTGTTGGAACCACTATTCCTTCAAACATACCCATTTTTGCTTTCCGAGATAATGTTCTCGACTTCCACACATTTTTCAAGGCTCCCAAAATTTTCGCCCCCTCCCCCACCCTATGATCCACTTCCGCTTCCATGGTTCCATCCGCTGACAGATCCACTCCCAGATATCTAAAACACTTCACTTCCTCCAGTTTTTCTCCATTCAAACTCACCTCCCAATTGACTTGACCCTCAACCCTACTGTACCTAATAACCTTGCTCTTATTCACATTTACTCTTAACTTTCTTCTTCCACACACTTTACCAAACTCAGTCACCAGCTTCTGCAGTTTCTCACATGAATCAGCCACCAGCGCTGTATCATCAGCGAACAACAACTGACTCACTTCCCAAGCTCTCTCATCCCCAACAGACTTCATACTTGCCCCTCTTTCCAGGACTCTTGCATTTACCTCCCTAACAACCCCATCCATAAACAAATTAAACAACCATGGAGACATCACACACCCCTGCCGCAAACCTACATTCACTGAGAACCAATCACTTTCCTCTCTTCCTACACGTACACATGCCTTACATCCTCGATAAAAACTTTTCACTGCTTCTAACAACTTGCCTCCCACACCATATATTCTTAATACCTTCCACAGAGCATCTCTATCAACTCTATCATATGCCTTCTCCAGATCCATAAATGCTACATACAAATCCATTTGCTTTTCTAAGTATTTCTCACATACATTCTTCAAAGCAAACACCTGATCCACACATCCTCTACCACTTCTGAAACCGCACTGCTCTTCCCCAATCTGATGCTCTGTACATGCCTTCACCCTCTCAATCAATACCCTCCCATATAATTTACCAGGAATACTCAACAAACTTATACCTCTGTAATTTGAGCACTCACTCTTATCCCCTTTGCCTTTGTACAATGGCACTATGCACGCATTCCGCCAATCCTCAGGCACCTCACCATGAGTCATACATACATTAAATAACCTTACCAACCAGTCAACAATACAGTCACCCCCTTTTTTAATAAATTCCACTGCAATACCATCCAAACCTGCTGCCTTGCCGGCTTTCATCTTCCGCAAAGCTTTTACTACCTCTTCTCTGTTTACCAAATCATTTTCCCTAACCCTCTCACTTTGCACACCACCTCGACCAAAACACCCTATATCTGCCACTCTGTCATCAGACACATTCAACAAACCTTCAAAATACTCATTCCATCTCCTTCTCACATCACCACTACTTGTTATCACCTCCCCATTTACGCCCTTCACTGAAGTTCCCATTTGCTCCCTTGTCTTACGCACCCTATTTACCTCCTTCCAGAACATCTTTTTATTCTCCCTAAAATTTACTGATAGTCTCTCACCCCAACTCTCATTTGCCCTTTTTTTCACCTCTTGCACCTTTCTCTTGACCTCCTGTCTCTTTCTTTTATACTTCTCCCACTCAATTGCATTTTTTCCCTGCAAAAATCGCCCAAATGCCTCTCTCTTCTCTTTCACTAATACTCTTACTTCTTCATCCCACCACTCACTACCCTTTCTAAACAGCCCACCTCCCACTCTTCTCATGCCACAAGCATCTTTTGCGCAATCCATCACTGATTCCCTAAATACATCCCATTCCTCCCCCACTCCCCTTACTTCCACTATATATATATATATATATATATATATATATATATATATATATATATATATATATATATATATATATATATATATATATATATATATGCGCATGATTGTGAGTAGAGGCTATTATTAATAGTACCTTGAGTGGATCAGCTCCTGCGTTGGTGTGATGGTGTGTAGGGTGAGGCTAAGCTGGCGTGTAATACTACAACTGAAGTTTCAGTGTAGATAATAATGATGATGATGGTGGCCATGTCTACCAGTAGCAGATGTTAAGCATTGAAGACTAAGCTCAAGTATCCGTGTGACGCGGGCCTTCTTAACACTTGGACTGATCCCCTACCTGCCCAGGGTGTGTGTGCGTGTGTGTGTGTGGCGAAACAGAAGATGAGACAGGTTTACCATCCTCCGGGAAGTGTCTGGCGCTCGATGCAGCCAGGTAAAGGTTCTCTCACTGGCCTGAGTGCGTGTGGGCGACTGGTTCTAGCCCCACTTTGAAAAATAACTTATACAGTGTTGTATGATGTAGGGATCGGGATACCTGAAGTCATCATAGACGTACTATAGTGAAATGTCTTTAATCTGGTCCATGTGCGGGTCGGAAACATCAATGGTTCGGAAAGAAAGAAGAATATATGGATTACCTCGGCAAAATGTTTATGGGTTAGACAATCTACGGAATCCCTGACCTCCCAGTACTACTCAGTAATTCCGAAATTGAAGATGACTGCAATATAGTTGGGGAAATTCACTTGTAGTATTGTAAAGGAAACAGATGGCTGATAAAATTCTTGTATATAACACAAGTTCAACATGCAGCAAGCGAGGTCACACTTGTCTTATGCTTATCAATTCCGATACACAGAAGAGATATATCATTAACCTGTTTTTATCTTTTTCTAAGAAAATCTGAGGTACATTCAATCGGGATGAGTTGGTTATAACCTTCTATACATCATAACACAAGTTCAACATGCAGCAAGCGAGATCACACTTGTCTTGTGGTTATCAATTCCATTCCGCGCGCGTCCGCTGTACAGGCCACAAACCTTACCAGAGACTTACCAACAAAACAGAATTGTTTGTTCCTTCGTTCATTGCTAGATCACATCACACTGCGAGGTAGTCTCATTCCTATCTTTCGTGTATAGTCTTTGGTAGCTACCAGAAGCTGGCGTATAGTCTTTGGCAGCTACCAGAAGCTGGCGTATAGTCTTTGGTAGATACCAGAGGCTGGTGTATAGTCTTTGGTAGGTACCAGAAGCTGGCGTATAGTCTTTGGCAGCTACCAGAAGCTGGCGTATAGTCTTTGGTAGCTACCACAGGCTGGCGTATAGTCTTTGGGAGCAACCAGAGGCTGGTGTATAGTCTTTGGTAGCTACCAGCGGTTGGTGTATAGTCTTTGTATTTGATATATGGGTATTTGATGATAGAGTGGCCGATATAGGGTGTTTTGGTCGAGGTGGTGTGCAGAGTGAGAGGGTTAGGGAGAATGATTTGGTAAACAGAGAAGAAGTAGTAAAAGCTTTGCGGAAGATGAAAGCAGGCAAGGCAGCGGGTTTGGATGGTATTGCAGTGGAATTTATTAAAAAAGGTGGGTGACTGTATTGTTGACTGGTTGGTAAGGTTATTTAATGTATGTATGACTCATGGTGAGTTGCCTGAGGATTGGCGGAATGCTTGCATAGTGCCATTGTATAAAGGCAAAGAGGATAAAAGCGAGTGCTCAAATTACAGTGGTATAAGTTTGTTGAGTATTCCTGGGAAATAATATGGGAGGGTTTTGATTGAGAGGGTTAAGGCATGTACAGAGCATCAGATTGGGGAAGAGCAGTGTGGTTTCAGAAGTTGTAGAGGATGCGTGGATCAGGTGTTTGCTTTGAAGAATGTATGTGAGAAATACATTAGAAAAGCAAATGGATTTGTATGTAGCATTTATGGATCTGGAGAAGGCATATGATAGAGTTGGTAGAGATGTTCTATGGAATGTATTAAGAATATATGGTATGGGAGGCAATTTGTTAGAAGCAGTGAAAAGTTTTTATCGAAGATGTAAGTGATTGGTTCTCAGTGAATGTTGGTTTGCGGCAGGGGTGCGTGATGTCTCCATGGTTGTTTAATTTGTTTATGGATGGGGTTGTTAGGGAGGTGAATGCAAGAGTTTTGGAAAGAGGGGCAACAATGCAGTCTGTTGTGGATGAGAGAGCTTGGGAAAAGAGTCAGTTGTTGTTCGCTGATGAGAAACTGCAGAAGTTGGTGACTGAGTTTGGTAAAGTGTATGAAAGAAGAAAGCTGAGAATAAGTGTGAATAAGAGCAAGGTTATTAGGTACAGTAGGGTTGAGGGACAAGTCAATTGGGAGGTAAGTTTGAATGGAGAAAAGCTGGAGGAAGTGAAGTGTTTTAGATATCTGGGAGTGGATTTGGCAGCGGATGGAACCATGGAAGCGGAAGTGAATCATAGGGTGGGGGAGGGGGCGAAAGTTCTGGGAGCCTTGAAAAATGTAAGGAAGTCGAGAACGTTATCTTGGAAAGCAAAAATGGGTATGTTTGAAGGAATAGTGGTTCCAACAATGTTATATGGTTGCAAGGTGTGGGTTATAGAGTTGTGCGGAGGAGGGTGGATGTGCTGGAAATGAGATGTTTGAGGACAACATGTGAGGTAGGTTGATCGAGTAATCAATGAATGGGTAAGAGATGTGTTGTAATAAAATGAGTGTGGTTGAGAAAGCAGAAGAGGGTGTTTTGAAATGGTTTGGTCACATGGAGGGAATGAGTGAGGAAAGATTGACAAAGAGGATATATGTGTCAGAGGTGGAGTGAACGAGAAATGGGGACCGAATTGGAGGTAGAAAGATGGAGTGAAAAAGACTTAGAGTGATCGGGGCCTGAACATGCAGGAGGGTGAAAGGCGTGCGTGAAATAGAGTGAATTGGAACGATGTGGTATACCGGGGTCGACATGCTGTCAATGGATTGAACCAGGGCATGTGAAGCGTCTGGGGTAAACCATGGAAAGTTTTGTGGGACCTGGCTGTGGAAAGGGAGCTGTGGTTTTGGTGCATTATACATGACAGCTAGAGACTATGTGTGAACGAATGGGGCCTTTGTTGTCTTTTCTTAGCGCTACCTCGCACACATGAGGGGGGGAGGGGGGTGTCATTCCATGTGTGGCGAGGTGGCGATGGGAATAGATAAAGGCAGACAGTATGAATTATGTACATGTGTATGTATGTATATGTCTGTGTATGTATATATATGTATACATTGAGGTGTATATGTATGTATATTTGCGTGTGTGGACGTCAATGCATATACATGTGTATGTGGGTGGGTTGGGCCATTCTTTCGTCTGTTTCCTTGCGCTACCTCGCTAACGCGGGAGACATCGACAAAGCAATATATATAAATAAATAAATAAATATATATATATATATATATATATATATATATATATATATATATATATATATATATATATATATATATATAATTTGTAACGCGATCTGTACGCTATGATAACGATATGGTGTCAACACCATAACTCTGGTATCTGGAAAACCGGTGTTTTCTCAAAAGTTAAAGGCAATTTCTCTCTTACCAAGTGATAGAACATTACACAAGATCTGCATAACGACCAATACACATGTAATATAGTCCTCAACTTACCCCTAGGAGAACTAGCGAGCCTGCAGTGAGAGCGGATGATTTAAGATAGCGGTAAGCGCTACACACCACAGTCTGGTGTTGACCAGTGTGTACCCTGCCTCCACTAACCACGGTCATCATAGTGTGAGCACCAACCCTTGTGGCTCGTGACGCCTCATACACATCATGACCCGTGTTCTGTATGTCTCCACCACGCCTGGTGATGTGTACATAGTATGATTATTTTTCTGTATGATTATTTTTCTGTATGATTATTTTTCTTTGAAAAACTGTATTGATTTTTTTTCTTTGCTTCAGGTATGTTGTTGTGCGATGGAGGAAGACATGTTCTCATGTAAGATGGCTGCGACATGTCTGGCATCTCGGCGGCAACCTTCTTGTAATGTATGGCTGCAGGTGGGTACTGTATGTAGGTGGGTGCTGTAGGTGGGTGCTACAGGTGGGTGTTGCAAGTGGGTGCTGCAAGTGGGTGCTGTAGGCGGATGCTGCAGGTGGATGCTGTAAGTGGATGCTATAGGTGGGTGCTGTAGGCGGATTCTACAGGTGGATTCTACAGGTGGGTGCTGCAGGTGGGTGCTGTAGGTGGGTGCTGTAGATACAGATCAAACGTAGACGTGTCAGCACGTCATGTGTTCTTGCAGTAGGGAGTCGACCAGTCGGCCGCCTCTCGTGCTGGATGGTCAGGCAGGACCCCAGCTCCCGAGGGATCGCCACGACCTCCACGAGTTCTGAGGTCGACGTAGCCAACCATTCTGCCCGCGAATGTTACGATGACGCACGAAAGGCACACGAGTCCAGGTGATATTTCTATGACATGGATTCATTTCATTGATAATATTACCCTGAATTTGACGCTGTTCAGTCAGAACCTATAGCATTAAGAACTGAGAGAGAATCGTGAAAATAAACTATTGATTTAGCATGACATGAATTTATGATATTATTGATGGCCGCGCAAAAGCAAAAGTGTGTTCAGGCAACTTGTACCTGAGGGAGGGAACGCTCACCCGACCACACACTGGCACGTCACACGATCATCTGTCTTGCAGCCTGTGTGTGTAGTGGCGGACACATGACGAATGCTTGACAATGATCCCACAATATCGCTGTGTGCCTCACTCTCAGGTGTGTTCGTACCTTATTTTGTTCTTATTTTTTTTCCTTTTTCACACAAGGAACCAGTCCGTATTTGCTTTTATATTTAGCAGATGCCATGAGCTAGATTATTCATCACCAGCTTGTTTACGTGTTGCACTTATAGGCCAGAGTTCTCACTGAGAGCGTGTATTCTGAGGGTCAGGGACCTGACGCCTCTATATACGAACTGTCCACACTGTTGGGTGAGGCAACAGGCAGGAACGTTCCTCCTCCTCCTCGTCATCACAATACCATATTTCAATGTCACGTCATCACGACGCAGCCGGACAGGAGGTACACTGGCCTCAAACTTCCAGTCGCGGAACTCTAGCGCAATGACAGAACTCCAAGACACATTTGCAAATATTTATTCGGTCAACCATCAGACCTCCACAGAGTACGGTCGTTTGCCGAAGCACAAACTTGAGGGCCATAGTCTACTGTAGATCTAGTAAGGAACTTGTATACCACTAATAAAGATTTCCCCTCGGCTCGCCAGTATGAACCCTAAAGATTAATAGGAATATTTTGTCTTTTATTACAATTTACTCTTAATTAGTCAATGTGATTTTTCCAGTCTTGATCTACGATTATAATTTGAACAAGAGACTTTACGTTAGGCCGAACAAGGGATGAGGGGGTTGTCCAATTTTAGCTGCAGGTTCGGGATTTCATTTTTCCGGGTAAAAACAGTCGCGACGTTTTTAGTTGATGACAACCTAGATCCCCACTGTAGCGCCCCACTGTAGCGCCCCACTGTAGCGCCTCACTGTAGCGCCTCACCGTAGCGCCCCTACTGTAGCGCCCCACTGTAGCGCCTCACTGTAGCGCCCCACTGTAGCGCCTCACTGTAGCGCCCCACTGTAGCGCCTCACTGTAGCGCCCCACTGTAGCGCCTCACTGTAGCGCCTCACCGTAGCGCCCCACTGTAGCGCCCCACTGTAGCGCCTCACTGTAGCGCCCCACTGTAGCGCCTCACTGTAGCGCCTCACTGTAGCGCCTCACTGTAGCGCCTCACTGTAGCGCCCCACTGTAGCGCCCCACTGTAGCACCCACCGCTCAGCCGAAAATTGTGCACTGGTCAAAGAGTGCCGTGGTGCTCAGTCATCAGCATAGAGTAAGTATTCAAGATTATGAGGGACGGAAGCTGGAGACAGATTATCATTAATCATAATATTAGATAATGTTGGGCTCAAAACGCTGCCTTGCGGCACCCCATCTTCCTGGACAAATGTGTCCGAGATTACGTTGTATGCAGCAATCTAAACAGCAAATGTTCCGTCATTCAAGGAATCACAAAGAATAATGGATAAACATCCTCTGAAACCAACATCATAAAGTTTGCTTAAGATTCCGTTTCGCTGTGTCATGTCGGAAGGCTTTTTCTAAAACTCCTGTGATGAGATCTTTTATTATAAATGTGATGACAATGTTACGTTCTTTAATTTATTGAGTGATCCACTGTGCTTCATAGTCTACCGCAAGCACTGTTGATTAGATAATACATTTTGTGACTTTGATAAGCAAATAAGTCTTTACCAACCATTCACCTCATGACCTTACAAGCGCAGCTTGTCAGTGCTGTAGGTCGGGCGGGGTCTGAGATGATATGCGCCAAGTGCCACACGTTTGGAAACGTTCCAAACTTCCAAAGTCTCATTGCAATGCTAACAGCTTAGTCAAGCTGGCGGCTTGATTAAGATCCTTATTTATAGACAGGATGGTATTGTGTGGTATATGTTCATCTTCTGTGGCAAAGTTAACCACTGTTTGCCGGACCTGAGGGTTTGTGGTGGACGAGACGTAGGTCATAGTTGACCGAGCTACAGCCGATGACGTTGGCTGTGTGAACTGGATAAGGTCGTTTGTGGTGAGGTGTGGGCTGGAGGATCACTTGTACTCTCTCAAGAATGTCTTAATTATAGACCAGACATGAATTACTGATGCCAGGCGTCTCTTTTGGCTTGTGTTATTGTTCTTTTTTTTTTACCTGAAGTCTCGCCTGTTTGTTATCTGAGGTTCTTTGTCGAAAATCCCGTATCTCCTGTTGCGCTCCCGCGGTGCATTCCGGCAGTCTGGTGTCCACTAAGAAACTCTCTATGCTTTGAGGATATTGTAGGAATTTATTTCCCACGAGAGTTTGCCTGTAGAGGCGTCAGCAGCGCTGAGGATGGTATTGGTTATATTCTGAACGTTCGTGTCAGTGTCGTCTCCAGATGTATGTAGGACGGCCCGACCTGGGTTGATGCTGTTGTGTGTGTAAGGGAGACAGACTGGGAGGTGGCCACTTCCCATGGAGTCGTCACAAGTAGCCCAGGTGACGTCATTTAGTATACCTAGGGATGATAGAGACAGGTCGATGGTTGAGATGTTTCCTGTCTGATCTTCTACACGAGTTTCACTACCATCGCTCAGAAGAACGAGATTAGAATGGATGATATTATTTATCATTTGTTTCCCGCGAGAGTTTGCCTGTATACTTGCCCACTGAAGATGATGTTGACCGTCAAACCTCACCAAGACTTTTCTTGTTATGGTGTAATTAACTGAGCTGAGTTCCCCACCATCATGTGCTTTGTAACCAGGACAGTAACTTGAACAAATGGCCAGGTACGTGTTGTTAAACTTAACTTCACGTGCGACGGCTTCTGGATTAGAAATGATAGACACTCCTGTGTGGGGGTAAGCTTTTGTGTACATAGATGGCTACCTCATGATATCCATCTCTGCTGTACGGGTGAGAGTCATGATATCCATCTCTGCTGTACGGGTGAGAGTCATGATATCCATCTCTGCTGTACGGGTGAGAGTCATGTAGAACAACACAAATCTTCCATTATGATGTTCAGATTGGTCGCGTGTTGACAGATAACGGATGGTCTGTATACTGGAAGCGTCAGTGGCTGTTGTGTTTGCTTATTCCTCAGACCTCTGCAGTTCCACTGAGCGATATGACTGCGTTAGTTTAATTAAGATTTATGTAATCGGTCAACTGCTTGTTTGTTTCTTTTTGGCATGGGCGAGTCCTCTGGGGAACGGGATCGGCCTTTCTGGAAGTAGAGACGATATTTTAGTCCGTTGTTTCCACAGGTTTTCCACCGAGGAAGATGTGATCAGGCTCCTCTTCCTGACGGAGCCACGGGAACTACGACGCGAGACCTAGTTTCTTTGGTTCATTTTGTTACTCTAATCTTGTCCTCTTTCATGTGTTTGGGGCAAACAGAAGAGGTGGCTGTGGGATACGAGTGTCCCTCTCCGAGGTATCGTCAGAGTCAGCGTCAGTATTGTGTAGTCAGGGGTTCGTCAGGAGTCGTGGGTCGTGGTTCAGCCACTCGCGGTGTGTGCGTGGCAGTCCTCACCATCACAGACTCACTTTGAGATACCGAGGCATAGGACTCACTGGGTTTGGGAGTCTCGTGAGTCTCCTTCACCGTCTTCCTTGCTTCACCAGAGGAAATGTTCCCCCCTTAGCCTTACCTGCGCGGACTTCCTCCTCCAGCCACGTACTGAGGACATTCTCTGTACGAGCTTGGGTGGTTCTCCCTACAGTTAACACAGTGCTATCTTGGCCGTGCGATCGTGAACACCGTGGTCCTCGCTGACTTTTGAGCATGGCCATACTTTTGGCACTGAAGCATCGCAAAGGATTAAGCACATACGGTTATGCACATACCATGACGTACCCAACAGCTGTATCACTAGGTAATCTGGATCTCCTGGGAGTTTTCACGGCGGTTCTACGTCGTTCGCTGACGCCAAAATTAACAATGACTCGAGCAGCGATCACGTCCTCGTCGACGAGTTCCCCTCGCGATGTCGTCCCTCACTCATGTCCATGACATCAGGACACAGCATTACTCCTCTGCGTGAACTCACGGTCATAGGAACGGAAGCAACAGGATCATATGAATGGAACTTTCTCAGCTTAAGTAAGTTCGAAGACCACACTTTAGCAAGGTCACCACTTGTCAGTTTCCCCCCCACCATTTCAGCAAGGCCAGCTTGACCATTAGTGACCTTAATCATGAAGGAATTGAAGGAAGCCAGAGTCGCTGGCCCGGGTGCATGTATCACCAATAATTCAGCGTGTTAGACTTAATAATAATGTCAGGCTGAAGTCGGTCACCATTACTACGAGGGGCAGTGGATGGCTTACGGGTGGGGCTAGGCCCACACACTCTGGGGGTAGCGTACCACCTCTGACAATGGGTACGTACACATTAACTCGCCTCTTAAGAAAAACAGATGAGACAGCTAACCAAGCAGAGAAGTGCCTCAGAGTTCAGTAGGATACACGAGGCAGGGTTGAGTTCTGCCGTCACCTCTCAATTCAGCACACAGTCCTGTGCCTCCAACCTCCTCAAGATCCACCAGAGGTCCAGCAACGCCACAAACACCGATTTAGCCTCACCGCTTGTGAGCCAGTACGAGAAGAGTCGCCACACAATACGGATACAAATTTCAACTCGGGGATGGCAAATGCCTTACTAAGCTAAATGCTGACCTGATGTGAATGTTGGTACATCAGCGAAACCATTCTTTACCAGATCCGTAATCATTCACCATATTTTCCCATCTGCCTTTGATATGAATTATTTGGAAAGAGGAGAAACGAAATGAGCGATTATGTACAGGCTCAGATATCATTCAGTTATACCAGTCTCACGGGAATAACTGTACGTTACCGTATATATTACTCACATTAACTGTACTCTAATATCGAAGATATAACTGGGTGAAATAACGCTTGAAATATGCTCGATCTAGTTCGTTTTCACCATAACGTAGAACATTACCGGTGAACAATCGTGTCGATTTAATGCAAATAACATATCAGTAGTTATATACAAGATATAGAATATGGTGCAATATCGAGAAAAATATGTGTATATGGAAGTATCCGGCATGTGCAATGTAGTCAAACTTCGCTGATCACTCAATAGATGGCGCCTCTACCCGACATCACATTTTTTGCTGTGGTAGAGGGAGTTACTTTCCTGTCCTCGTGTATAGTCTATGGTATTTACCAGTCACGTGACGCCTTCCGCCAGTCAAACAAACCAGCGTCGTCCTGTGTAACTTACCTTTGAGACTTGAGTTTGTTCGCTGACGTGGCTTACTTGCTCTGTTGACTACTTGCGATTACCCATTGCTCTGTGTCGCGCCGACAGTGCCGTGTGGGTAGTGACAACTTTCAGAGTGGTTCTCCATTTGGAAGAAAAAGGTGGGCCAAGGTATACGTTGAGGACAGTCCGGTCGTGTCCGAGTGCAGGAGGCCATATTTGTAGGCTAGGTTGGTGGCAGGAGAATTTCGCCACCTCGAAGATAAATCATGATGAGTTGTTCGAAAGTCGTTCTGATGAAGTGTATATGCTTCCTGTATGGTGTCATGACGAGTGATGCCTCGTACGGGAGCAGGGGGCTCAAGGTATTGTACAGTGATAACTATTGGAGAATATATAACATAGCGGCCCCGCAGCGCCCCTTCCCCGGCACGGGTCATCTACACACGTCCCTCTTATCGTCGTATCTTCGTCGGGAACTATAACTTGGAGGCACCGCAGGGCGTCACTAGGTAAGTGTCAGATGTATAGTTGTGATGTATTGAACGTCTACAGACAGACACAGACAGACAGACAGACGCAGGCAGACAACAGGCACCAGTAAAGCTATATATATTGCCTATGTTTCTTACGAGGTAAGAGATTATTTCATTCGCTGTTGTTGTTTCTTCATATAGAAACTATAAATATTGTCCATTTTATACTTGCCTTGTCTGTTGAAGTGTAAGTGAACTTTATGTAATGTTCTGCTCATATCATACGTATGTACTACGATTTCCTGGTTGTGTATTTTAGAGTTTTAGTGTTTTTTTGATAAATCATTATTTTGTTGGTGCAGGACTTTTATGGATCATTTGTGTTATTTGTATTTGTATGTATTTGATTAACTGTATCTTACTTTATTGTCTTGTTATTCAAGATTTTAGTCATGGACCATAATGTACAATGTTTATATAATCTTAAAGCATGTACTTTTGTGGGTAATGAAATTTGTCTTCCTGTCTATCTATCTATTTATAGACATGAAGCAATAATTACAAATACAGTGTGAAATAGGTAAAGCGAACCTTCGTTGTATATCATCTCGCACAC
Organism: Panulirus ornatus; assembly: GCF_036320965.1. Classification (NCBI taxonomy): domain Eukaryota; kingdom Metazoa; phylum Arthropoda; class Malacostraca; order Decapoda; family Palinuridae; genus Panulirus; species Panulirus ornatus. The sequence continues at coordinate 36,570,251 of NC_092234.1, read as the reverse complement.
ACACACACACGAAGATAATTACATGAGTTTATTAAGTCGGGAAGATGCATAAGCTGCCGTATGATACATGTAGATCAAAAATGTTCTTACAAATGTGAAAAGAAATTGATGATAAAGTATTGAGAATCACTTTACGTACGCGCGACCCTTAGCTGGAGGACAGGGGTCTGTGCTGCAAGGTGGGAGGACAGCAAGCTGGGCGGGTGGCGGGAACCAAGGCAGCCGTAGAGACGCACTGTTATTTACGCACGAGAGGGTTGGTTAATTATATTGATAGTAATAATAATAATGATAATAATAATAATAATGATAATGATAATTGATAATAATGCAGCAATGTGTGATGTCACCAGAGCTGTTTCATTTGCTTATGGATGGGTTGGTTGGTGAGGGAGGTAGATGTAAGTGCCTTGGGGAGAGGGTCGAGTATGCACTCTGCTGGGGGCGAGGCGGCCCGGGAAGAAAGTCAGTTGCTATTTTCTTATGGCACGTTACTGGTGGCAGATTCGAGTGAGAAACTGCGGAAAGTGTGTGTGTGTGTTTGGGAGACAGTGTGAGAGGAGGGAGTAGGCAGTAAATGTGAATAACAGCAAAGTTAATAGGTTTAGCAGATCAGAAAGTCCAGTTAGATGGAATGTGAATGTGAGTGGGCATGCTAGAGAATGGAGCCAAGGAAGCAGAAGTGAGTCATAGGGTGGATGAGGGGGTCAAGATTCTGGGAGATGTGTAAAAAGAGAAAACGCTGTCAGGGAGGGCGAAAATGGGCACGTTTCAAGGTATGGTAGTCTCATAGATGGTGAAAGGATACGATGTGTAGGCTATAGGTGAGATTTTACTGAGGAAGATGAATGTGTTGGAAGTTAAATGTTGAAGTACAATATGTGGTATGAGGTGGGTTGGTCGATAGGATAAAAGAATTGTAATAAGAAGCGTATGGTTGAGAGAGATGGAAAGGGTGTGCTTAAATGAGTGAGGAGAGGTTGATAAGGAGAATATATGTGTCGGAAGTGGAGGGGAAGAGGAGTTAGGGAGATGCCATTGAAGATGGAACGATAAAGTGAAAAAGATTTTGATTGCTGAGGATCTAAATATACAGGAAGGTGAAAGGCATGCACGGGATAGACTGAATTGGAGCGATTTGGTGTACAGGGAACGAAATGCTGTAAATGAACTGACCTTTGGAATGAGAAGCGCCTGAGGAAACCATGGAAATGTTTGTGGGCTTGGTTGTGGGCAAGGAGCTGTGGTTTCGGTGCGTCACACAGAACAGCCAGGAAAAGATATGAGTAAATGCGCCATATCTTCATGTGTTCCCGGTGCTTCCTCGCTAACGCGGGAAACTCCGAACAGATTTGAAAGATTGATAATAATGATAATGATAATAATACTGGTAGTTAGTATTGTTTCTTGACTCTCCGTTAAGAGAGGAAATACTGCAGTACTGCTCATACTTTCCTCACACAAGTTTACATAACTTACTCCATCATGTTGGTTCATAACTTACTCCATCATGTTGGTTACTGGACTCTCCGAGTTTCTTATGAGCTACTTTCTGAGACAACAGACACTTCTTTATTTCACTGTTCCACCACATTGGCTTTGTTTTAGACAGTTTGCTACGCGTTCCCTCTGCTGCTTTTGAAGGTTTTACTGAAGCTTTTCCAGGCTACGTTCATGTCATTTTCATTGACCATATCATCCCAGGTTTACGTGTCAAGAGCAATGCGAAGATCATTACAATCTACAAGTTTAAAATCGAGTGTTGTTTTGCGACTGTCGTTTTGACCAACATTACATGCGGTGTTGAAAGCGAACTCGAAAGTAATTTGTCGGTGATCGCTTGTGAAAAGAACATCTTCAACATCTTTAGCGAAATCTTCATTTGTCGTTAGAACCAAATCTAAAATATTTTCGCCTCCTTTAGCTTTCTCGACCGACTAGTTTTAGGGCAATATTAAGTCAGTTTAGGTAGGTTCCACGCCCAGAGCTAATGGAAAGGGTTTCTCCCCATTTAGATATTGGTATGTTAAGATCTACTGGGAATCTTGTTCTTCGCACATTTCTGATAAATGATCATAGATTCATTCGTCCGCCTCTGGTGTCTGTGCGGGGAGCCAATAAAGTAATCCTGCTGTTATCTCCTCACGTAGTTTATCTTTAATTTCAACAAAAATGAAGTGGACGTTTTGAACGGCTACAACGGCTTCCAGCTATAGCAAAAATGTTGCAAGATTTTCATGTCGTCTCTCTTCGTCCTGATTAAACTGTGGGGGATGGACGAATTAATATATGTGGCCAGAATTTTCATGGTAGATATGCTGTAGGCTGTATCCCTGGGTATGTCATATACTGTAGGCCATATCCCTGGGTATGTCATATACTGTAGGCTATATCCCTGGGTATGTCATATAATGTAGGCTATATCCCTGGGTATGTCATATAATGTAGGCTATATCCCTGGGTATGTTATATAATGTAGGCTATATCCCTGGGTATGTCATATACTGTAGGCTATATCCCTGGGTATGTTATGGGAACTTCGATTCACCAGGAAAATATACGAAGAAACACTCCTGCAATACGATGATGTCTGCACTGTAGATGATGGCCTGTCACGTGAGTTTGTGTATCTTATCCCATATGTTATGTGCAGTACGGGTGATTATCCGTATGTCGGATATGCTTACACCGTCCATTTTTGCATGGACCGTGAGCCGCCTGTTGTTCTGGGGGCATAAAGAGGCGGTTGATTTGCAGTATTCCTGCTGGTCTTGATCCTGCCTCTGTTGTGCCGACCAAGACCCAAAGGTTTGGGTAAACGATATCATGTCTTATCATTTCGGTCTCGGACTGTTCAAACATATGTGTATGAGCAGGTCTATGGCACGGGTTATGGGCGTATGCTGAGTGCCTGGGAATTGCAGAGTTATTCTGGAGCCGAGATGCAAGGCTCTTTTGGAGCTGAGATGCAAGGCTCTTTTGGAGCTGAGATGCAAGGCTCTTTTAGAGCCGAGATGCAAGGCTCTTTTGGAGCTGAGATGCAAGGCTCTTTTGGAGCTGAGATGCAAGGCTCTTTTGGAGCTGAGATGCAAGGCTCTTTTGGAGCTGAGATGCAAGGCTCTTTTGGAGCTGAGATGCAAGGCTCTTTTGGAGCTGAGATGCAAGGCTCTTTTGGAGCTGAGATGCAAGGCTCTTTTGGAGCTGAGATGCAAGGCTCTTTTGGAGCTGAGATGCAAGGCTCTTTTGGAGCCGAGATGCAAGGCTCTTTTGGAGCTGAGATGCAAGGTTGCTCTTGAGCCGAAAAGCATGGTTGTGTTGAGGTTAAGGTGCTATGTTATTGAATCTGTGTGGAAGGTGCAAGGTCACTTGGGAAGTGTGTGGCAGGACTGTTGTAGTAGATGACGGTGCTGGGCGTTAAAGCTTGCCTACCGTCTTCACTAAGCCTGGTTGATGTATGGGTAGAGGCGGAGACTGATGACGGTGTGGGAATGGTAGTGGAGGCTCTTGATGAGATCATTGAGGGTAAAGGCAATGAGAATCCTGTTAATTCCGGACTGCAACGTAAGTTGAGAACTCCTATTTTTGCCCGCAGAGCATATTGGCACCAACCGTGAGACTAAAGAATACCTGAAATACCTTGTCACACGATACCTTGAGGAAGAAAACCCAGTATAGGTCAGACAACCAGTGCCGGGTGTACACTCCGTCTGGAGACTCAAACTCAATGGGGCATGAGAGGTGAGGTGGTGGGTCTAGATGTGGAGGACGGCATCCATTTGGCATGGATGTGCCAAACGGACACTCTTTTTTTCTATGGTGTCTTAGGCACTGCCAGGAACCAGTTCAGGCCTTTGTTAAGGGGCACGGGAGTCGTGCTGCCCCACACACCATGCACGTTTCTCAAGGCCGGTTTACTACTACGAGCCATGACCAGTAACCCAACACCTGGTTGATTAGAAGTCACTAATAAAGTGAGGCCTCTCAGGAGGTGGGGTACGGAACACTCCAAACCACGACCAGCCTGTGATAGGAACCCCTTTAAGTATGAGTCTCCTGACGGAGTGTACTCCTACCACCCGTTGTCTGACCCATTCGGGGACTTGGTTCTCGGGGTATCATGTGGCGAGGTATTCTAGGTGGGTTTTGGTCTTATGATTGGTGTCTATATGCTCTGTAGCCAGATATAGGCGTTCTCCACTGACGTCGCACGTAATAATATCCTAACGAACCCATAAGATGTAGACAAACCTGGCCAACGAGGACGCTATTATTTGTCCCAGAGCAGAGTCGAGATGAATTTCCTCAGCGACTGTGCCAAGCCAGCGAATTTTGATGTCATTTGGGGGACTGCCAAGAAACGCGAGCTTTGCGTTCGCTCCTCAAGGAGCGAACGCATGACCAGTGATTGGCGGTGTTGGGCGAAGGGTAAGGCTGTGAGTGAATCTTGGCGGTGCTGTTCCCCAGGGAGTGGCCGTTGCCATGAGGTGGAGGATACTGGATCCGGAGGGGAGGCGTGCCCGGAGGGAGCAACGTTGTTTCCTGTAGCCAGGGTAAGGTCCTCATCCTGGGTCACAGCCGGCCAGGCCACCCATGCCTTTGGGCGATCGAGGCTGACTGATCATTTGCATGGTCCTTAAAATGCCTTTATTTAGGTAATTTGATGTCTTATTTTGAACCTGAGTGAAACCCTTGGCAATGACTAGACCATAACTCCGGATCTGGCTGGACCATAACACCAGGTCTGGGTGGACCATAACACCAGGTCTGGGTGGACCATAACACCAGGTCTGGCTGGACCATAACACCAGGTCTGGCTGGACCATAACACCAGGTCTGGCTGGACCATAACACCAGGTCTGGCTAGACCATAACACCAGGTCTGGCTGGACCATAACACCAGGTCTGGCTAGACCATAACACCAGGACTGGCTGGACCATAACACCAGGTCTGGCTAGACCATAACACCAGGACTGGCTGGACCATAACACCAGGTCTGGCTAGACCATAACACCAGGTCTGGCTAAACCATAACACCAGGTCTGGCTGGACCATAACACCAGGACTGGCTGGACCATAACACCAGGTCTGACTAGACCATAACGCCAGGTCTGGCTAGACCATAACGCCAGGTCTGGCTAGACCATAACACCAGGTCTGGCTGGACCATAACACCAGGTCTGGCTGGACCCAAACACCAGGTCTGGCTAGACCATAACACCAGGTCTGGCTGGACCATAACGCCACTTCAGAGGTCTGGCTGAACCATAACGCCTCTTCAGGGGTCTGGCTGGACCATAGCGGCACTTCAGGGGTCTGGCTGGACCATAATGCCACTTAAGGGGTCTTGCTGGACCATAATGCCACTTCAGGGGTCTTGTTGGACCATAATCCCACTTCAGGAGTTTGGCTGGACCATAATGCCACTTCAGGGGTCTTACTGGACCATAATGCCACTTCAGGGGTCTGGCTGGACCATAATGCCACTTCAGGGGTCTTACTGGACCATAATGCCACTTCAGGGGTCTGGCTGGACCATACTGCTTCTTCAGGGGTCTTGTTGGACCATAATGCCACTTCAGGGGTCTTGTTGGACCATAATGCCACTTCAGGGGTCTTGTTGGACCATAATGCCACTTCAGGGGTCTTGTTGGACCATAATGCCACTTCAGGGGTCTTGTTGGACCATAATGCCACTTCAGGGGTCTTGTTGGACCATAATGCCACTTCAGGGATCTTGTTGGACCATAATGCCACTTCAGGGGTCTTGCTGGACCATAATGCCACTTCAGGGATCTGGCTGGACCGTAACGTCACGCCTGGGGTCAAGGCTAAGGAGAGAGGGGTAGAGAAACCTTAAGAAGAACATTGTGAACATGGCAGGAGAAATGCAAAACTTTTCCATGGTTTGGACATGGTCGATTATATGTTGATGATCAGTTAGCCAGGCCAGGGGGAATGTAGAGGGAGTGACCGCTGAGGAGGAGGAGGAGGAGGAGGAGGAGGTGGAAATACACGAAAAACTGAATGATCAGCTCGCAAGTGTTGACATTGCAGAATCCGACAGCCCCCAGCATCTGCAGGAGAGGACGGGGAATACGTCATAGCAGTGAAGTTGATGGGAAAGACGAGAACAAACTAAGATGTAATGCAGTTACGTCTCACAAGCCGGGCGAATTGTTGCTCAGTGCGCCAGTAGAGGAAGGAGCAGTGCCGGAGGAGTGGAAGAAGGCGAATGTCGTGCGTGTCTGTAAGAAAGAAGACTTGGATATTGTACTGTACTGGAGACCACACTCCCTCGCAAGTGTGGTATGTAAAACAGTGGAGAAGATAACCAGGAAGTAGATGAATGACTGATTACGAAGGAGAATCTACGTAAGTGAGAGGCAACATGGGAGCCAGGAGGTCATGCTTGGCAAATCCTTCGGGTAGAGTGAGTACCTCGACTGCCGGAATGTTTTAGTCACTCTACCACAGAGGAGGTAGGTAAAGATGCTGGATCTTCAGATGACAATGAGGGAGAATCTCCTCTTCTGGAGAAAAGATGACGTCAGTGGTAGGGAGCGAAAGCCACGAGTCGGGGGGGGGGGTCACCTGTGGTGTACCTGAGGCTCGGTCGTGCGGGGGGCAACTGCTGCTGCTTTGTGTGTGTGTGTGTGTGTGTGTGTGTGTGTGTGTGTGTGTGTAAATGACTCAGCTGATGGGGTGAACTCCTACCTGAACATGTTCCCTGATGATGCCATGGTCAGGAGGGAAGTAGAAGATAAAGGGGATCGCATCAGTCTGGAAGGAGACCTAAACAAACTCCAAAATGATGAGGATTGGACACAGTGACTGACACAGGGCCTGAGCACATGTGTTACGTAGCAGAAAATAACCAGCGAATTCTGTAGGAGAGACGTTTAGAAGTCCACCCGTCCTCATCTCTCACCAGAGCTTCACGTGAGGAGAATTAGCAAGGAGATTAAACGTCTGCAGACGACTGTCAGAACAGAGTTTAAGTTCGTGGATAAAGCCACTGGTTGGTGGGTTAATTCACAACGTACGTCTTGCCGGAACTAACAGTCACTTCTCGTGTCTGATCACAGCACTTAAGGACTATGAAAGTATAATTATCAGGGGTCCAGAGGGAGACAAGAAAGGTGGTATTGAAATGAAGAAAACTGAGCCACAGAGAGGAGCTGAAATGGAAGGGGGAACACCTAGGGCTGACCTGAGGGCTGAAGATCGTTGACTTGGCCTCAGTGGACGGGAGAACACCTAGGCCTGACCTGATTACAACCTTCGACTTTTGAGGTCAGTCTGATGACGTCGACAGTGACCAGTTGACCGTGAGTTGTAATGACAGGTCAACCAGAAGGCAGAGCAAGAAGTTAAGAAAGAAGCTTGTTGGAAGTGACTTGCTAAAGTATCCTGCTGTAGTGGAAGGAAGGTGGATTGACTGCAGTAGATGAAGATATGAGATTGTTGATCATCTGCCGGCATACCGTAGTTAAACAAGTTGATTGAGGATAGGGAGATGGCCCCTCACGAGTGGTATGAGTTATGAGTTAAGGATAGAAGCCTTCAAGCGACTGACACTCAAGGAAGGGAGAGCGAGATGAGACACATGTTACCTACTTACCAGTTCCTGAGAGGCCACGATGAGGCTGACACAAAGCATCTTTCTGGAGAGTGTGAGGACCCGCAGCACGAGAGGATGACAAGATCCCGAGGTAGGAAGCCATCACGAGGGACAGAGAGAAGTGTTTCTTAATCACCCGGGCTGAGGTTCAGCTGAGCCCTGGACACCTAAGCTGCAGTCTTCTGTGACAGTATAATATCTACCCAGAACCTTCCCGATCCTTCGTGAAGACAATTAGCCAAATGGTGTAAAGAGTAAAGTGTGGTAATACCTGTGGTTACGTTAATTACCAGCGCCCTCTTCCGAGCATGGCTTTAGAAAACGGATTTATATTTATCTTCATTTCTCAACAGAACGTACATTCAGTCTTCCCGTATGTTCTAGCTGTGCGATCCAACGTCGAGCGTTAGAAAACTTGGAAAAGTTTTCATGCGATTTACGTAGAATTACCTCTTCCTTGCAAAGGAAATTCTTGTTTACATATCCATGGTCGATTTTACTGGAGAGGACAGTGTGCAACGCGCGTCCAGGGCTGATACGTGAGGCGGTGGTCGTGAAAGCTACAGCTAAGTTTAAAGGGCATGTGACAGACACATCACCCGCAAGACAAGTTTTAACAAGTGAGACGAGAAAAGTTCAACTATAAGATTTGCGGACGACTTAAATCCCGGTAGATAATGTCGACAGGATATGACAGTAGGAAACACATTCTTACCAACGTCCACCAGAGACCATCACATGTATGTCATGTCCGGCAGATGTCACGCCAAGTGGCAGGCCACCTTACGCTCAGTCACTTCACAGTTACATCCGAGGACTGTGTCGCCCAGGGGCTTCCCTTCAGAGACACAGCTCCTGCGATATTGGCGTGCAAACTGAAAGTGTTACCTCGGTAACTGTGCTCGATAACATATGTGGGTCACCGTGTTGATTAGGGTTATGATAACATGATGAAGTAGCCCGAGGACGAGATAATGGTGCGTGCCTCACTCTCAGGTATTACCCGAGTTAACTACCGTGTCTGGACTACACAACCCACACCCACTCAGGCCGGCCACCAGGTACTTACTGTCATTAATGTCATGTTCCCAGCCACTCGACGCACGACGTAACGGTCGTGTTCAAGAGTCGTACACTCGTGTTCAGAGTTCCTACCGCCGTGCTCAAGGGTCCTTCCTTCGTACTCAAGGATCCTATTGTTGTACACTGGGGTCCTACCGCCGTGCTCAAGGGTCCTTCCTTCGTACTCAAGGATCCTATTGTTGTACTCTGGGGTCCTACCGTCGTGCTCAAGGGTCCTTCCTTCGTCGTACTCTCGTTTTCAAGAGCTGAATTACACGTCAGTGTTTATTTACTTGACTGTCTGTGGCGGGCAGTAGGGAGGCAGTCACCCGCGCCCACAACACAGACCAGGAACTCGACGGTAAAGTCAACAACAGTGTGGTCAGCGGTGTCCCCCGCTGGGTCGAATGCGCTCAAAGGTCAAGAGAAGAATCTGTCTCCGATCAAAGACAAAACTCCCAGTGTAGCCTGGAGAGAGAGAGAGAGAGAGAGAGAGAGAGAGAGAGAGAGAGAGAGAGAGAGAGAGAGAGAGAGAGAGAGAGAGGCAAACGTGGGGGGGAAAATGTTTCCACTGTCTGCAAGCCATACAAGGGAGCGACACCGTCACCCGACGTCTCGTCTACCTGGTTAGGCAAACCGTCTCCTTAATGAGCGTCACTCACCACAACAGGTGAAGTTTTCCGATGATGATGATGGTGATGGAGCAGCACATACTTCCTCAACTTTCAACATGATCTCCCACCACAGTAGAGCTGTTGCAACGCTCCTCCACCGAGAATGAATCTTGCCACATGGGCCTCCAGGATCACTGGGGTCCTATGTGGTCCAGCAACATGTGTTGGTGGCGTCGTGGTAGTACGCGGGGAGACTGTCGTGACCAGCGACTTAATGGGGTGCTCGTGGTCGTGTCTGCTCCAAAATAGTCAAGACGGAAGTTGTTCACGCTGGGTGGGGCGAGTGTAGCCTGGGTCAAGATTATACAACCGAGAGTAAAGCTGGCATCCTGGTGAACCAATCAGGGTAAAGCTGGCATCCTGGTGAACCAATCAGGGTAAAGCTGGCATCCTGGTGAACCAATCAGGGTCTGCCTTACCGTACCTGGTGACCGTCTCAGCCAGTCTGCCTTACCGTACCTGGTGACCGTCCTAGCCAGTCTGCCTTACCGTACCTGGTGACCGTCCCAGTTAGTCTGCGTGTCTCCGGGCTGAGGGTGCGTGTCTTCAGGAAGAGGCTACGTGTCTCCAGGCAGAGGGTACGTGTCTCTAGGAAGAGGGTACTTGGCTTCGGGCAGAGGGTGCGTGTCTCTTGGAAAAGGGTACGTGTCTACGGGCAGAGGGTGCGTATCTCTAGGAAGAGGGTGCGTATCTACGGGCAGAGGATGCGTATCTCTAGGAAGAGGGTGCGTATCTACGGGCAGGGGATGCGTATCTCTAGGAAGAGGGTGCGTATCTACGGGCAGAGGATGCGTATCTCTAGGAAGAGGGTGCGTATCTACGGGCAGACGGTGCGTGTGTCTACGAAGCCTGTACGTGTCTACGGGCAGAGGGTGCGTGTCTCTAAGAAGCCTGTACGTGTCTACGGGCAGAGGGTGCGTGTTGGATTATCTGTTAAACTTTGGGAGGAAAGTACTTGATGTTTAGATTCCTGTGGATATTTTGTTTACTTATGCCTCTAGATGGCTACGTGAGAGAGGAGGATGTGTTGCACCACACCCTAGTGGTGGCGGCAACAGATGCCCACAGGGTGGCAGCACAACCGTAAGTGTGGCGTAATGTTGGCATCCTGTCACATGTGTGGGCACAACGGTTGTCAGATGTTCCCATGACAACCGACCTGCAAACAATTCCTCATCGTGTCACACCCCCAGGCCACTTCCAGACCTATGTTACCTCGGCAGGAGTGGCAATCTGTTCAGATTTACCTCAGAATTTTGAACAGGAACCGTAGTTAGACATGTATAACACCTTCTAGTCCTGACTCGCACTTCATAGACAGCCGTGCGGCAATTGTGGCTTTCAAGAACAAGTGAGAAATGCAGGATTAAGTGTGACATGTGGCAGCTCTGCCTGAGGTAAACACAAATGATGATATAACCTTGAAACCTGATTGCCTACCTCACCTGACACGTTCCTCAACACGGTGGCTCCTCGCTTCCTCCTCCAGTACTTACATCTCGTCCCCATCCTAACTCGTCCTCAATATAGACCCAACATGGACCCCAGTGTCAAGTCATGCCCTCCTAGCTCGTCTCCAGACCAGCGTTAACGCGACCCTACTACTTACGTCATCATAGCCAACCTGATTCGCACACGAACTAAACTCGTCCCCATAACTTAGTACTCACTCCTAACTTAAGCCAGACCAGTCAAGTTGTCTTCATTTCAAGTCAAGTCGTCCCCTGCAGAAATCTGTCTGAATTCCGATGGCGGGAGAACACAGGCAACGCAGCAGGAGGCGTCGGTACAGGCGTCCCTCGGGCTGGCTTTGGGGAAGACTAGCAACACGAGCGGTGCGGGACCACACCTCCGTACCCACTCCAGATACACACCTCACATTACCATAACAGTTACCTGGGGTCAGCACCTGCCGGCGGCGGCATGTGTACTGCCCTGCTCTTCAGTCATCCCAGCTTATGACAGGATTTCCTCGTCTCAGCTACTGCCTGCCTGGGCGACTTGTCCTCCGCTCTTCATTTGTCTCGTGGAGTTATGTTGCGAGAGTTTCCTGTGAGAGAGTTACGTCAAAGATCATTACGTATTTGAGGAGTTCCTCCGTTGTTTCGCAGTCGTCTTTGTCCCCGGACGTTCCCGTTACCACTTAAGATTCCAGGATGTTTTTTCCAGAGGCGACCATACTGAGGGTTTGGCAACGTTAATGAAGCAGGTGGTGTGAGAGGAGAGCAGAGCGACGGACCCATGCAGGAAGTGGAAGAGAACCTGTTACAGTTCGCCCGGGGAATGATGGTAATACCGGAAGCTCTCCCAGCGTACTCCAGGGGGCTCATCTGTCTTGCCTTACAGAGGACCGCAACCGCAGCAACCCCAGCACATGCCTCACCCCGGAAACCATCCTCCTGTGGTCGACACCCAACTGGGGTGAGAGACCATCGCCGGAGAGGACTTGCTTCACACTCTCATATACTGGCCAGTGATCTTTGTGTTCCCTGTGGTGAGTAACAGTTACGTGCGGTGACCTGCATACAGCCAGTGACGTTTGTGTGTTCCGTGACTCTCGCGGTGATACCAGACGAGGAACACCAGGTCAAAGTAAACCTGACCCTTGGTGTGGTTGGTGCGCCAGTTACCAGGCTTCCTCAGGCGGTGGTGAACCTCTAAATGGTTGGCCTGGGGCATGTGAAGGGCTACGGGGTGAGCAGCCGCCAGCCTTATGTTTCCTAATGTTGTTGTGTACAACATACACTCCCACCCAACAGTCACACCTGTCCACTCACCTGCGGAAAGTGAATAAACTACGCATAAAGAGAATCGAGATGTATGCATAGTAACAGGAGGTGTAGATACATGTAAAATCGGAGATTGCATTGAGTACAATAAATCTGCTTTCGTTGAGGCAAACTCTCGAATAAAAATAGACGAAATTGCACGTAGTACAAGGCCACACATAACACAATGAGAATCCAAAATATTCTAAACCAAAAATATATCTGCAATGATTCGACAAGGTCAGACTTGTGACTCCGGGTGTAGAAACCCAATTTCTTGTTAAAATCATTTTCAGTTGCCACCAGAGCCAGACAACACGAACTGTCTTATACACGAGTGAAGGTTGCTTGGTAACCCTAGTCTGTAGAAGTTACTACCTCCCTTTCCTACAGTAACTGGCTACACTGTCTTGTTGCTAAAGTAACTAGCTACTCTATCCCGTTACTAGAGTAACTGACTACTGTCTCTTCTACAGAGCTGGTTCTTACTCCCATTACTACAGTAGCTGACTAATCTCTCCCATACTACAGTAACTGGCTCCCTCTCCCGCTGCTACACTAACAGGAATTATCAACGAGATTCTAAACATTTTGTAAACGTTGAGGTCGATGTTGTGGTGAAGATTCTGCTGGATCTTGACTGGCGTCTCGCCATCCGACGATAGAACCATTTTCAAATTGAACTCATCGTCAGATCCCGTCACGATTCTCATCACATAAGAAGGACAGTGTTGTCAGGATCAATGAAAATGCTTCATGGGATTCCGACTTCGAATCTTTTCGAAGTGGAAAACGAATCTAAACATCAGGTGATGTATCTTGGTTTAGCCGACCTTAAGACGGCAACGTGAACCACAGAGTTACAGAAGCCGATTTGCACACCCATCTTAGGATCAGCTGCAGGATGACACACTCTCATTACCCTAACATAGGGAGTGGCAGGCTGGGACCACAGATAGCTTGGGACTGAAGCCACCACCTTGTTCGCATGATCTCGGGTCGGCAATCACCCTCTAGAACAACTTCGTCTCCTGAGAAGTACAACGATCCCTCGCTGTAGATATTGTACCATCCCCCGAGACCAGACGGTATGTTTACGTCTGCATTACTGTACCTCACCTGCATCACCAGGCCTGTGCAGCCGCGCCAACCGCTCCGGCTACACCAGGGAGACGCGTCTCAGCGGCTGTCGATATTCTCCCATCGATAGTGAGTGTAGAGGAGGGAATTAGAGTAATGTGGGTGAGGGTAGGAGGAACATCAGGGCTGGATGTGTCTCTGCCTCGGTCGCGGCATTGTTCCCTCACCTGCTTTCACTGAACGTTCTGCCTCGTCAGTCAGAGGCTACGACGCCAGCGGCCACAGACATTACGACGTATAGCAATCTGTTGTCGCCACCTACACTTACCTGCTGTTATTATATTTCACACCGACACACACGATGACGTAACTTGTTGATTCACACTGCCTGCCATGGATGGAGCGAGGGAAGGTCTGGTCTCTGTTTCTCACACACTAGACCCTCCATCATTGCTCTCTCCTCCTCACTGAGCAACAAGGCCACTGCCGGTAAAAGATGTTCGACAAACTTTATTTCCGTGAGGGTTTTTTGTGTCGGGGTTTGTGACACAAACGGCTTTCCGTTCCACACAAGATCACACACAAGACTTGCGATACTTAACGTCACTGGTCAGCAAATCCCCACAGTAAATAAGTGCCATACGAATTATTTTCCCTGCCAGATAAAGTGCACCAGTCACGAGTGTGTCTGGGGGTGGCGAGCAGTGCTTGAGCACAGTGGGGCCCTCGAACACAAACCAAACCATACAGCATATCAGGAGGATCGTGAGGAAGGCACACTAGGTTCTGGTCATCGGCAAATTACCTTCGCGTTCATGAAGAGCGATATGCTTACGATGTGCATTCGCTATACAGATGCAGCATCAGTGTGGACTCCTCACTTCAAGGGCTACATAGAATCGCTGGAATGGGTGTAAAGCAGAGCAGCAAGACTGGTGCCAGATTGGAATGGCATGAACCAATAAGGGCGGAAGGAAGTCCTCAGTCTGTCCACACTGGAAGAAAGAAAAGTAAGGGGAGGCATGATAACTACGTACAATTTTTTTTAAGAGGTTATGACGACATAAATGTAGGACAGTTCTGTATTCCCAGCAGCGCTCAGAACAGGAGGAACATACAGAGGCGTTTCTTCAGCAACAGACAAGTGGACGCGTGGAAATAAGCGAAGCCGAAACCAAGTAGTTGCTACGAGGACAATAAAACAGGCGGGGCGCCACGAGTGAGAGGCCCCCTATCCGGATGCACCAGTAGGTAATAAGACTGGATGTTCACTCCTTGTCCATTCCTCGCTCATGTGGGAGTTACGTCTCTGCTCAGAGAGTAATTGCCATAAAGAATATTGTATTATCATTCCTCTCTGTGTGATACTACAGCGAGCAGGCTATGAAGAGTAGCTGCCCAGTGAAGGACGACCCCGTGACTTAGAGGTGCAACGGTGATGCCCAGAACCATCTTACACTTGGCGTCAGTAGGTAGTGGACGGCAGCCGCCCAGGGGAAGAACCTCGTGTCTGTATTTAGGAGTGATGGCCGGACCCACCTCATACCCTCCGTGTCAGTTGGTTGTAGAGAGCAACCGCCCAGGAAATGACTACCCTCCTGATAGATCTTATTTTGCCACACAAAGTGTTGGTTGCACATGTCAGCCAACATGAATATAGTGTCAGGAGGCTCCAACACAATAGTGTCTCGTCCCATCATAAACCCACATTTGACTGTCGTATAGACCGTGAGAACACTCCAACCACTAGACGTCTTAACTGTTTTCTGGAGGGAAATATCGTGAGCCTTGTATTAATGGTAGGTTCTTTGTAAATAGTCATCAGTTGTTTAGCCATGGTCATTCCAGATGTGGTCCTTTACCGACAGACCTGATCTGTGAAACGTTTTTGCTGACGTGACCTCAGGTCGATGGGTTACGTCAGGAGTGGCCCGCCCTTCGACCTCTGGGTGACCTCCCAGGTCTCGCAGATTTACTTTGTTCCTGTGGTGTCTGGTGGATGTGATACACACAGTTTGCTTTTGTAATTACACACACACACACACATACAAGGAAGTCACATCTATCTTTATTAGGTTCCTGCAGCACTCAGGAAGTCAGTCACTTCCACCTGTTGGTTTTAAAGTCTTGTGATGTCGTGTGTCGTGAGTGCGTCTTTGTGCTGACAGGACAAGGCAATTGGGCAGTACGTGCTCGATGTCTTTTTCATGGTAATTACATCATGGGCAGGAAGCGTCTTGGGACACGTTGAAACTGTGAGTGTAGTGATGGGGATATCCTAAACTTGAGAGAGTGTGACTCGGGTTTGTCTAGGGAGTGTGGTTTCTCATAAGTATATGTCTCGTAGGCTGGAATTTAAGATTGCGATGGGAGGTTGACAGTATATATATATATATATATATATATATATATATATATATATATATATATATATATATATATATGCTGATAACCACGTGGGAGAATTAACCTTCGAGTTCCTAAGTGCACCTTTGTGTAATGATCACATCGTCATGGGAGATTCAAGTACGAGATAGAAGACGTAGAACAGTCAGCTGATATAAAAGGAAGAGACGTAGCAGACTCCACTCTTTTACCAGTATATATATATATATATATATATATATATATATATATATATATATATATATATATATATATATATATATGATATGAAGTGGCCATGTGTAGTATTAGGGGACACAGTTGAGTGACCGTAGTGCGTCCGTGTGGACGGGCTGTGTCATAAGCTTGTCATGTGAGCGTGACAACTCGGGCTACACTGACATATATACAGTCATACAATGGTTGGTAATGGCGCCACCATCTCCTCACACGTATGCAAGACCCAAGTTCGAATCCTTTTGTACGGTGGATGAGGAGTCAGTTTTGAACACCAGAGTTAGGGAAGCTGGCCATGTCTGCGAGAGAAAATGGAAAGTTGTTACACACAACTTTGACAAAATAGAACAGGAAATCCTTCAGCGTCGCCCAGGGTGTTGATCATTGTCTCCAGATGTCCGGACACATCTTACACCACCCACCACACTGAAGTCTGACGTAGTCTACAACACCACAGGTGTCATCACCACACTGAAGTCTGACGTAGTCTACAACACCACAGGTGTCATCACTACACTGAAGTCTGACGTAGTCTACAACACCACCACAGGTGTCATCACCACACTGAAGTCTGACGTAGTCTACAACAACACCACAGGTGTCATCACCACACTGAAGTCTGACGTAGTCTACAACAACACCACAGGTGTCATCACCACACTGAAGTCTGACGTAGTCTACAACAACACCACAGGTGTCATCACCACACTGAAGTCTGACGTAGTCTACAACAACACCACAGGTGTCATCACCTACACTGAAGTCTGACGTAGTCTACAACAACACCACAGGTGTCATCACCACACTGAAGTCTGACGTAGTCTACAACAACACCACAGGTGTCATCACCACACTGAAGTCTGACGTAGTCTACAACAACACCACAGGTGTCATCACCACACTGAAGTCTGACGTAGTCTACAACAACACCACAGGTGTCATCACCACACTGAAGTCTGACGTAGTCTACAACAACACCACAGGTGTCATCACCACACTGAAGTCTGACGTAGTCTACAACAACACCACAGGTGTCATCACTACACTGAAGTCTGACGTAGTCTACAACAACACCACAGGTGTCATCACCACACTGAAGTCTGACGTAGTCTACAACACCACCACAGGTGTCATCGCCACACTGAAGTCTGACGTGGTCTACAACACCACAGGTGTCATCGCCACACTGAAGTCTGACGTAGTCTACAACACCACCACAGGTGTCATCGCCACACTGAAGTCTGACGTGGTCTACAATACCACAGGTGTCATCACCACACTGAAGTTTGACGTAGTCTACAACACCACAGGTGTCATCACCACACTGAAGTTTGACGTAGTCTACAACACCACAGGTGTCATCACCAGACTACTTTCTCACGTAGTCTGCAACAACAACACTTCCATTACATCGATGATTTGTCGTATAGTGATGACCCACATCTACAGTGATGACCTGTCACCTGGTGATGACCCACAACATCTACAGTGATGACCTGTCACCTGGTGATGACCCACAACATCTACAGTGATGACCTGTCACCTGGTGATGACCCACAACATCTACAGTGATGACCTGTCACCTGGTGATGACCCACAACATCTACAGTGACGACCTGCCACCTGGTGATGACCCACAGCATCTACAGTGATGACCTGCCACCTGGTGATGACCCACAACATCTACAGTGATGACCTGTCACCTGGTGATGACCCACAACATCTACAGTGACGACCTGTCACCTGGTGATGACCCGCAACATCTACAGTGATGACCTGTCACCTGGTGATGACCCACAACATCTACAGTGAAGACCTGTCACCTGGTGATGACCCACAACATCTGCAGTGATGACCTGTCACCTGGTGATGACCCACAACATCTACAGTGATGACCTGTCACCTGGTGATGACCCACATCATCTACAGTGAAGACCTGTCACCTGGTGATGACCCACAACATCTACAGTGATGACCTGTCACCTGGTGATGACCCGCAACATCTACAGTGATGACCTGTCACCTGGTGATGACCCACAACATCTACAGTGATGACCTGTCACTTGGTGTTGACCCACAACATCTACAATGGTAACCTGTCACATGGTGATGACCCACAACATCTACAGTGATGACCTGCCACCTGGTGATGACCCACAACATCTACAGTGATGACCTGTCACCAGGTTTCTATTTAAAGACCAGAACATTCCCTTCATCCTGGAAGCATGCTTTGGCGCATTCCATCCGTAAGAAGGATGACCTTTCTGACCCCTGTAACTATCGTCCTGTTGCTTTGACATCTACCATTTCCAAAATCTTTGAATCTCACCTCAACTCACATTTCCTCAGACATCTCGAATCTCAGTCTTCTCACTGATCACTAATATGGCTTCCGTAAGGCGAGATCCACTGGTGATATTCTTTCCTATCTTACTCATGTCTGGTTATCATCGCAGAAAGATTTTGGAGAGTCCCATATAGTTGCCCTTAACAAATCCAAAGCTTTTGACAGGATGTGGCATAGGGATCTCATTTCTCAATTCTCCTCTTTTGGCTTCCAGCCCTCATTTTGCTCCTTCATATCTAGCTTCCTCTCTGGCCGATCCATCTCTTTCGTTGTTGCTGGATCAGCTTTCACCCCTTTTCCATGAATAGCGGTATCCCTCAAGATTCTGTCTTGTCTCTTACATTTTTTTTCCCTTTCTGTCAACGATTTTCTTTCTTCCACAAATAACCAAATGCACTCATACTCTAATGACTCAACATTCATCCACATTCTTCAGTTCTTGAACTGGATGTCTCGGTGCGATAAACGAAATCTGATAAAGTTTAATGCGTCCATGTCCCAGTTTCTACTCATCTCTCTATCGATGGTTCCTCACAACTCTTGTCTCTCCTTTGACGGTTCTGCAATTCCAACTCTTGAGTCAGTGAATATACCTGGTATTAATGTAACATCCACTTTATCTTGGCAACCCCGCATTATGGAAATAGCTAGGTCTGCCTCTTAAGAAACTGGGAGTCCTCTTTTAGATGTCGAAATTTCTTTTCATAGGAATACTTCTTCCGTTTATATAAAGGATTGATAGTCCATGTATGGAGTACTGTTCTCACATCTGGGATGGTTCTAGCTCTGCATCCTTACTTGACAGAGCTCAGTCGAAAACGGTCTGACTTGTAAACTGTCCCAGGCTGACTTCCAAACTTGACCCCCTTGCCCTATGCCGCAATGTTGGTTCACTTTCCATCTTCAATAGGTTGTGTTTTTTGCTCCCGAGAGCTGGCTGCTTGAGTGCCCCCACCGTTAGCTAGACCACACAATACTCTGCAAGTTGCTGTGCCACATGATTACTGTGTGGCCCCCGGTAACTCCAAGGTTTTGATAACTCCCTACATCTCGCAGCTGTGAAGTTCGCTACCCTCTCATGTCTCTCCCAACAACCGGCACATTTTAAAAGACAGGTTTTTCACTTCCTCCAAAATTTTCATCAATTCTTTCTCGTTTCTCTTCTGTCTCCCTGTCATTAATTTCCTTATATGACAGTTAAGGTCCGGCCTCGATGTGGACTGTTGTCCGTGACTGGAGCCTCCAACGTAAAAAAGAATGCTACAAGATCACTATGTACTACATTCAGGTACTGGATATGATGCATACAGGGACATCATGTACATACAGGGATAGAACAGACATACAGGGAACAGGAAATGATACATACTGGGAGATCAAATGATACATACAGGGACAGGATAAACATACAGGTACAGGATATGCTACATATAGCACCATGATTTACTACATACTGAGACATAATACACTACCTACCGGGCCATCTTGTGCTACGTCTAGTGAGAGGAAGTAATATATACACCTGTCCCTGACCCGTCATGATGATATACACACTACACGCTATCCTGCCCAACTTTTAGGCCAGGGGCGGGCAGGCGGTGGGCCGCGGGCCGGCCTTTTAAAAGCTGTAACCCGACCAGCGAGGTCAGCAGCGGCAGTTATGAGTAGATAACATGAGGTCGGAGGCCGAAGTTTTATCGGATATAGAAGGACCACGAGAGAGGCGAGGGGTGAGGAGGAGGGAGCGATGTGTGAACACCATGACACTCACTCACAACATTATTGACAAACATTTGCTTAACGTAATGTAAACCAAAGGAATTTCCTCTCGTGTGTGTGTGTGTGCATGTGTGTGTGTGTGTGTGTGTGTGTGTGTGTGTGTGTGTGTGTGTGTGTGTGTGTGTGTTCTTCCAGTTATTCCAGTCATGTGGTCACCTGTTCCCCGACCCAGACTGCTGCCGGGGTGAAATCTTTCCAGTTAGCCCCAAGGTTGAGACCCCCTGGCCACCCATGCTAATGCCCCTCACGAGGAACAGTGCCCCTGTCTCCAGCAGTTAGCTGACCAGTGGGCCTCTTCACCACACCCTGGCCAGACCAATTCATTCGCCCGGCAACAGCCCTGTGGTTCCTAACGAGGCTGTGTGTGGTAGTGGAAGAGAACCGAAACTCGTGGCACACTGGTAGGAGCAGACATATACTCAGATTTCTCAAAGACGTGGATTTGTGATGAACATTTGCTCACAACTGAAGACGCTAGGCATCAGTGGTGGCATGCGTGTTGTAGGTGCACTGAACTAGTAAGGTCGTTAATGGCAGCCTAACCCTAGTTACATGACTCCAGTCGCAACGTTATATTTTCTTACCCATTATTGCAAGCTAGAAGCCGCCTTCACTAGCCTGATACCATGATATGAGCCAGGAACATTCGACAAAATTACCTGAAAACTCACAGCTGTGTCATTACCTAAACCCACAGTAACTACACCAACTTAACTGATTCAAAGACTTTATAAATCTTTGACAACTCCTTCATAACCCCATGACAATCTCAGTACCATTCTGATGTAAACCATTATCTTGCCAACCTCTTTGCTAAACCACGGCATATAAATCTATTGAAAACACTTTAACAGCCCATTTGTTCTGGCCGGACGTGAGTGTGGTCTAGCTGCTAAACATTTCAACCACCGCTACACGACCAGAGTAGCGGGATACATAACAACAGTGACATCAGCCAGACAGTGATGACAGGCTGAGCACATAGCAGTGGTTGCTACTGTCGCTCTTGGGAAGAACTACTCAAGTTGACCCATTATCTTTTGATTTACATCGAAAATATTTCTGGATTGAAAGTAGCTAATCTTTAGTAATTCTACGGCGCTAAACACAAATACTAATTGATTGGCTGTCCGTTTGAATGCACGAAGTGGTTCTCAATATGTACGAATTGCACTGGTTGTAGCGCTGTGCGACTTTGAGACAAGATCTGGCAACCTGAACACGGCGAGTGGATGATGCAGTCACCATCCATGTATTGCATCATCATCATCATCATCATCATCATCATCCTACTTGATGATTATCATCATTTTCTTCCGGGGAGTCGCCCAGTGTACACCTGTCGTACTTGTTTCCTAAAATCTCTTTTCGTACCCCAACTTTCCTCTTCGTGTCGTGCTCTTATCATGCAATGTTGTTATTTCGTATCCTATAGTTTCTATACGAGTTGGAAGTGGCATAAGTATTGTACTCAGTCTGGAAACCATTTTATTCTACAAATACAGTACAATATGATACAATACTTGCTGCTTCTTGCAGTGTTGTTTGCTGATATTCTGTCATTCTACTGAAACATACTGCTCCGGTTGTGCCGTGGGTCGCGTGTGACTGACTGACAGTATGATTTCTATGCCGAACATGAACAAGGATGCCTCGACTGTGCGTGTACAGTGCAGAGAACGTTTTGTGTATGTGTGGGTGGGTGTGGGAGGAGGAGGGATGGGGTTGACTTTTTCATCACAGGAGCCTGCCATAACCTCGATCATCGGGAGAGCTTACAGTCTCTACTCTGGCTGTAAGGTTGAGCTCCCCACACACACACACAGCAACGAATCTTCAGTAGACTTTTGGAGCTGGTTGAATCGCAGAAGGTGATCGATCCCTTTCGCCGCGCCCTTGGTGTGGAGAAAGCCGATAGATCACGTCAGCGACGGTTACTTCTGCATGGTGTCTCCAGTCCGGCCAGGTATCGAGTAGAAAAAGTAGACCTTAAGCTATCCTGGTATACGACCTGCTGTGCGCCCGCTACGTGCCCCACGGTGAAGGACTTCCCCTTCTGGAACTCTTAGACTCGCTCATTTTCCCTGGAGTCCGAGGACGGCCAGGATGACGAAATTTGTGGAACCTGTGAGCCATCAACATCAAGAGGAGAAGAGACCCTGATTTCACACCAAACGTGACGTCTGCTGAATGATGGAAGAGTAAAGCTGAACTGGTTCCATCAAGACATCTCGGCGATAGCGAAGTGGTAGCAGGGTAAGTGATGTTCAGCGATGCTAGCAGACGATTACTGGATGGGAACAAGAGATGTTCCAGGACTTGTATACACGCCGAGTGTCTTCATGGCCATTTTCGTGTTCAACGTCTCAAAAGTCTCGCAGAGAAAATAATGTTTCGTCTCCTAAACATCAAATAAGTCAAAATTTGTTGATCATTGTTATCGGCCTGTTCCTCAGCAAGATCCGGGAATTCAATAAGCTATGGTCCCAGTCCTGTGCAAGGTATAGGCCCAGTCCTGTGCAAGGTATAGGCCCAGTCCTGTGCAAGGTATAGGCCCATTTCTCAGTAAGACAGTCCATTTCTAAGCAAGATATGATTCATTCCTTGTCGAGATACAGACCTATTCCTCCGCAAGATACAGACCTATTCCTAGATACAGTACATTCTTCAGTAAAATACTGTCCATTTGTATACAAATTGTAGGCCTATACTTCAGCAAGATATAGGCCATTCCTCAGCAAGATATAGGCCATTCCTCAGCAAGATATAGGCCGTTCCTCAGCAGGTCTGTTCCTTACCAAGCTTAACGCCAGACCTCGCCAAGACAAGTGTCTTCCCCGCCTCATAATAAGTCACGTAACACATCCAGGTACACCTCGGTCGCCTCCTTCATCCCCCCCGCCAGGACAACACTGGACGCTTAACAACAACAACCTATAGATAGCCACCACGAGGACGGCCTTCACGAGGGAGCCAGGGCTGCTCAACTCTGCCAGGGAAGGTCACTACCATCACGCAACACTGTAATTTACCCAAGGGAGGGAAAAAAAACACGAGAAAGCTGTTGTGTGTAAGTGCAGGAGGTGAGACACTCTACCCTGATGTGGCTTTACCTGACCAGCCTGGCCTAAGGAGCCACTGGTTGTGGTTAACGACGTCCATTGAATCAACCACCTCTACTGACGTAGATAACCAGCGCATTCTGTCATTAGGCCTGATGGCTGGTCTAGCCTCACCGCTGACAGACGCGCACTCTTGTCTCGCCCGCCTACACACGGTCGCGGAAGAGCCAAAATGTTTCGCGAAGGGGAAAATTATTTGTGTAACTCCTTAACTTCGTCCAGAGATGAAACACAGAGCTGCCACAACACCTGTGGCGACGTAACCCTACGGGAAACAGGAGAACAACGGTAGAGAAACAGGAGAACAACGGTAGAGGAACAGGAAGAGGGAGATGGGCCGGCCTGTGGCCCCACCAGCCGCTCACCCTGACCCAGAGAACATGTATGGCGAGTTCCCTCCCTGCCGCTGTTGCTTCCACCCACCCACCCACCCACCCACGGGTCCTAAATCACCCAACCACCCACCCACCCACCCACCTGGCCTCCTATGTCCCCACCTACCCACCTCCGCCGGTCCAACCCATCCCTCCACCCACCTGGTCTCCCCTGCCCCTATCCGCCCACCTATCCTTTCCCCTATCCCCTCCTACCCTTTGTCCTCACCCCCACCCATCCACGTGTCCCCCCGTCCCCACCAACCCACCTGCCCCCCATTCCCACCCACTCACCCATCCATCTGGCATTCCTTGTCCCCACCAGCCCGCCCACCTGACCTCCCCCGTTCACACTCCCACCTGGCTTTCCCGGTCCCCACCAACCCACCCACCCACCTGGCTTCCATTTCCTCACCCACCCACTGGCCTCCATTGTCAACCTATCCTCTTCTGTCCCCACCAACACACCTACTCTCCTGGCCTCCTCACCCCAACTGTCCGCCCACCTGGATTTCCCATTCATCACCCACCCACCCAGTGACCTCCCCTTTATTCACCCACCTACCCTTCCGTGTCCCCATCCACCCACTAGCCTCCTCTTTCCACGCCAACCCACCTGACCTCATGGCCTCCCTGTCCCCAACAGTACACCTGATCACATAGGCTCCCCACTCCCCACCATCCACCCACCTAGCCTTCCCAGTCATTACCTGCCCACCCTCTGACCTGCCCTGTACCCACCCATCTACCCACCTGACCTCCTCGGTCCCAGTTTACAAACCCACCCACCTGTGCTCACCAGTCTCCACCCACTCAACCATCCATACACCCACCGGGGCTCCCCATTCCCCGGCAGCCCACCCACTTACCTGGCCTCCTCAGTCCCTACCCACCCACTTGGTCTCCTCAGTCCAATCCACCCACTTGGCTTCCTCATTCCCATCCCACCCACCCACCCACCTAGCATCCTCTGTCCGCACCCACTTTGCCTCCCCAGTCTCCACCCACACACCTGACCTCCCCAATTTCCTCCCCAAAAATCTACCGTTCTTCGTCCCCCTCCACACACGCGTCCTCCCCACTCCTCACACACCCATCTGCCCCCTCTCCCATCCCTCCCCGTCTTCCCTAATCTTCTCTTGCTATTCAGTACCCACCCACCCACCCAACCACCCACCCCAGGGCCCACCCTTCAAACCTTCTATCGCTCTGCAAAGTCTGCGTCCGCCCGCCCGCCCGCTCACCTGCCGTCCTCAGTCTCCACCCACCCACTTACCTTCTCTCCCCAGTGGCCACCCATTCGCTTGGCCTCCCCAGTTCCCATTCACCCACCTAGCCTCCCCATACCGAGCCGCTCCCACAACAGTAAGGTACATGTGTGTGGCGGTCAAGGGAAACAATACGTCATCATGGTGCACCCACCCACCTGTCCCCTCCATGCTGGACTACTCCCACTCACCCATTTGGGCTCTCCATATTGAGCTGCTACCCATGCCCCACACGTCCTCTGGCCTCCCCATATTGAGCTATTTACCACTCCCCCAATCCCCCATTTGTACTCCTAAATCCGAAAACTACTCCCCATTCCTCATCTACCCACTTAGCCTCCCCATCCTGAGGCCCTCCCACTCCTCACCCACCCACCCACGGGGGCCAGACTGTAGGCGGTACCAGTCAGGGGTAATCACGCCCATCACGGGTGAGATGTACTCGCATGTAGTATAACCCAACTCCTGCGGGAGCGCTACTGCGATCATAGCCTAGCGGTAGCGCTCCCGCCTGTTGCACAGGGGTCCCGGGTCCGATCCTGGCTGTTGGAGGTTTGTATGTTCTAGGAGATGCGCGTTTGTATGCACTTTGTTCATAATCATATACCTCCGCGTTGTACAGTTAGGTTCGGTAAAATGCTATCTGCTCGCTGTGTAAGCCTGATGGGAAATGACCGGTGTAGACCCCGTTGCTCACCAACATGAGACGAAGGGTATTCGAGTACATAGTATTCGAATAGTCATTTCCCTATTGGGGCGATCGTAGCCTAGCGGTAGCGCTCCCGCCTGTTGCACAAGGGTCCCGGGTTCAATCCTGGCAGTTGGAGGTTTGTTTATATATATATATATATATATATATATATATATATATATATATATATATATATATTTATTTCATTTATTTTGCTTTGTCGCTGTCTCCCGCGTTTGCGAGGTAGCGCAAGGAAACAGACGAAAGAAATGGCCCAGCCCACCCCCATACACAATGTATATACATACAGGTCCACACACGCAAATATACATACCTATACATCTCAATGTACACATATATACACACACACAGACACACACATATATACCCATGCACACAATTCACACTGTCTGCCTTTATTCATTCCCATCGCCACCTCGCCACACATGGAATACCATCCCCCTCCCCCCTCATGTGTGCGAGGTAGCACTAGGAAAAGACAACAAAGGCCCCATTCGTTCACACTCAGTCTCTAGCTGTCATGCAATAATACCCGAAACCACAGCTCCCTTTCCACATCCAGGCCCCACACAACTTTCCATGGATTACCCCAGACGCTTCACATCCCCTGATTCAATCCACTGACAGCACGTCAACCCCGGTATACCACATCGATCCAATTCACTCTCTTCCTTGCCCTCCTTTCACCCTCTTGCATGTTCAGGCCCCGATCACACAAAATCTTTTTCACTCCATCTTTCCACCTCCAATTTGGTCTCCCACTTCTCGTTCCCTCCACCTCCGACACATATATCCTCTTGGTCAATCTTTCCTCACTTATTCTCTCCATGTGCCCAAACCATTTCAAAACACCCTCTTCTGATCTCTCAACCACGCTCTTTTTATTTCCACACATCCCTCTTACCCTTACATTACTTACTCGATCAAACCACCTCACTCCACACATTGTCCTCAAACATCTCATTTCCAGCACATCCACCCTCCTGCGCACAACTCTATCCATAGCCCACGCCTCGCAACCATACAACATTGTTGGAATCACTATTCCTTCAAACATACTCATTTTTGCTTTCCGAGATAATGTTCTCGACTTCCACACATTCTTCAAGGCTCCCAGGATTTTCGCCCCCTCCCCCACCCTATGATTCACTTCCGCTTCCATGGTTCCATCCGCTGCCAGATCCACTCCCAGATATCTAAAACACTTTACTTCCTCCAGTTTTTCTCCATTCAAACTTACTTCCCAATTGACTTGACCCTCAACCCTACTGTACCTAATAACCTTGCTCTTATTCACATTTACTCTTAACTTTCTTCTTTCACACACTTTACCAAACTCAGTCACCAGCTTCTGCAGTTTCTCACATGAATCAGCCACCAGCGCTGTATCATCAGCGAACAACAACTGACTCACTTCCCAAGCTCTCTCATCCACAACAGACTTCATACTTGCTCCTCTTTCCAAAACTTGCATTCACCTCCCTAACAACCCCATCCATAAACAAATTAAACAACCATGGAGACATCACGCACCCCTGCCGCAAACCTACATTCACTGAGAACCAATCACTTTCCTCTCTTCCTGCACGTACACATGCCTTACATCCTCGATAAAAACTTTTCACTGCTTCTAACAACTTGCCTCCCACACCATATATTCTTAATACCTTCCACAGAGCATCTCTATCAACTCTATCATATGCCTTCTCCAGATCCATAAATGCTACATACAAATCCATTTGCTTTTCTAAGTATTTCTCACATACATTCTTCAAAGCAAACACCTGATCCACACATCCTCTACCACTTACTGAAACCACACTGCTCTTCCCCAATCTGATGCTCTGTACATGCCTTCACCCTCTCAATCAATACCCTCCCCATATAATTTACCAGGAATACTCAACAAACTTATACCTCTGTAATTTGAGCACTCACTCTTATCCCCTTTGCCTTTGTACATATATATATATATATATATATATATATATATATATATATATATATATATATATATATATATATATATATATATTATTGATTTATTATACTTTGTCGTTTGCTCCCGCGTTAGTGAGGTGGCACATGGAAACAGAGGAAAGAAATGGCCCAAACCACCCACATATACATGTATATAAATACACGTCCACACACGCACATATACATACCTATACATTTCAACATATACATATATATACATACAAAGACATATACATATATACACATGCTCATAATTCATACTTGCTGCCTTTATTCATTCCCGTCGCCACCCCGCTACACACGAAATTGACAACCCCCTCCCCCCCCCACACCTCTCTCTTACCCTTTCACTACCTACTCGATCAAACCACCTCACTCCACACTATTGTCCTCAAACATCTCATTTCCCGCACATCCACCCTCCTCCGCACAACTCTTATCTATAGCCTACGCCTCGCAACCATATATCATTGTTGGAACCACTATTCCTTCAAACATACCCATTTTTGCTTTCCAAGATAACGTTTTCGACTTCCACACGTTTTTCAACGCTCCCATAACTCTCGCCCCCTCCCCCCACCCCATGATTCACTTCCGCTTCCATGGTACCATCCGCTGCCAAATCCACTCCCAGATATCTAAAACACTTCACTTCCTCCAGTTTTTCTCCATTCAAACTTACCTCCCAATTGACTTGTCCCTCAACCCTACTGTACCTAAATACCTTGCTCTTATTCACATTTACATCTCAGCTTTCTTCTTTCACACACTTTACCAAACTCAGTCACCAGCTTCTGCAGTTTCTCACCCGAATCAGCCACCAGCGCTGTATCATCAGCGAACAACAACTGACTTACTTCCCAAGCTCTCACATCCCCAACAGACTGCATCCTTGCCCCTCTTTCGAAAACTCTTGAATTCACCTCCCTAACAACCCCATTCATAAACAAATTAAACAACCATGGAGACATCACGCACCCCTGCCGCAAACCAACATTCACTGAGAACTAATCACTTCCCTCTCTTCCTACACGTACACATACCTTACATCCTCGATAAAAACTTTTCACTGCTTCTAACAACTTGCCTCCCTCACCATCCATTCTTAATACCGTCCACAGAGCATCTCTACAACTCATATTTATGTGTATATGTATATATATCTAAAACACTTCACTTCCTCCAGTTTTTCTCCATTCAAACTCACCTCCCAATTGACTTGACCCTCACCCCTACTGTACCTAATAACCTTGCTCTTATTCACATTTACTCTCAACTTTCTTCTTCCACACACTTTACCAAACTCAGTCACCAGCTTCTGCAGTTTCTCACATGAATCAGCCACCAGCGCTGTATCATCAGCGAACAACAACTGACTCACTTCCCAAGCTCTCTCATCCCCAACAGACTTCATACTTGCCCCTCTTTCCAGGACTCTTGCATTTACCTCCCTTACAACCCCATCCATAAACAAATTAAACAACCATGGAGACATCACACACCCCTGCCGCAAACCTACATTCACTGAGAACCAATCACTTTCCTCTCTTCCTACACGTACACATGCCTTACATCCTCGATAAAAACTTTTCACTGCTTCTAACAACTTGCCTCCCACACCATATATTCTTAATACCTTCCACAGAGCATCTCTATCAACTCTATCATATGCCTTCTCCAGATCCATAAATGCTACATACAAATCCATTTGCTTTTCTAAGTATTTCTCACATACATTCTTCAAAGCAAACACCTGATCCACACATCCTCTACCACTTCTGAAACCGCACTGCTCTTCCCCAATCTGATGCTCTGTACATGCCTTCACCCTCTCAATCAATACCCTCCCATATAATTTACCAGGAATACTCAACAAACTTATACCTCTGTAATTTGAGCACTCACTCTTATCCCCTTTGCCTTTGTACAATGGCACTATGCACGCATTCCGCCAATCCTCAGGCACCTCACCATGAGTCATACATACATTAAATAACCTTACCAACCAGTCAACAATACAGTCACCCCCCTTTCTTAATAAATTCCACTGCAATACCATCCAAACCTGCTGCCTTGCCGGCTTTCATCTTCCGCAAAGCTTTTACTACCTCTTCTCTGTTTACCAAATCATTTTCCCTAACCCTCTCACTTTGCACACCACCTCGACCAAAACACCCTATATCTGCCACTCTGTCATCAGACACATTCAACAAACCTTCAAAATACTCATTCCATCTCCTTCTCACATCACCGCTACTTGTTATCACCTCCCCATTTACGCCCTTCACTGAAGTTCCCATTTGCTCCCTTGTCTTACGCACCCTATTTACCTCCTTCCAGAACATCTTTTTATTCTCCCTAAAATTTACTGATAGTCTCTCACCCCAACTCTCATTTGCCCTTTTTTTCACCTCTTGCACCTTTCTCTTGACCTCCTGTCTCTTTCTTTTATACTTCTCCCACTCAATTGCATTTTTTCCCTGCAAAAATCGTCCAAATGCCTCTCTCTTCTCTTTCACTAATACTCTTACTTCTTCATCCCACCACTCACTACCCTTTCTAAACAGCCCACCTCCCACTCTTCTCATGCCACAAGCATCTTTTGCGCAATCCATCACTGATTCCCTAAATACATCCCATTCCTCCCCCACTCCCCTTACTTCCATTGTTCTCACCTTTTTCCATTCTGTACACAGTCTCTCCTGGTACTTCCCCACACAGGTCTCCTTCCCAAGCTCACTTACTCTCACCACCTTCTTCACCCCAACATTCACTCCTCTTTTCTGAAAACCCAGATATCTGGGAGTGGATCTGTCAGCGGATGGAACCATGGAAGCGGAAGTGGATCATAGGGTGGGGGAGGGGGCGAAAATTTTGGGAGCCTTGAAAAATGTGTGGAAGTCGAGAACATTATCTCGGAAAGCAAAAATGGGTATGTTTGAGGGAATAGTGGTTCCAACAATGTTGTATGGTTGCGAGGCGTGGGCTATGGATAGAGATGTGCGCAGGAGGATGGATGTGCTGGAAATGAGATGTTTGAGGACAATGTGTGGTGTGAGGTGGTTTGATCGAGTAAGTAACGTAAGGGTGAGAGAGATGTGTGGAAATAAAAAGAGCGTGGTTGAGAGAGCAGAAGAGGGTGTTTTGAAATGGTTTGGGCACATGGAGAGAATGAGTGAGGAGAGATTGACCAAGAGGATATATGTGTCGGAGGTGGAGGGAACGAGGAGAAGAGGGAGACCAAATTGGAGGTGGAAAGATGGAGTGAAAAAGATTTTGTGTGATCGGGGCCTGAACATGCAGGAGGGTGAAAGGAGGGCAAGAAATAGAGTGAATTGGAGTCATGTGGTATACAGGGGTTGACGTGCTGTCAGTGGATTGAAGCAAGGCATGTGAAGCGTCTGGGGTAAACCATGGAAAGCTGTGTAGGTATGTATATTTGCGTGTGTGGACGTGTGTATGTACATGTGTATGGGGGGGGGGGGGTTGGGCCATTTCTTTCGTCTGTTTCCTTGCGCTACCTCGCAAACGCGGGAGACAGCGACAAAGTATAAAAAAAAAAAAAAAAAAAAAAAAATATATATATATATATATATATATATATATATATATATATTCATTTTTATTTTGCTTTGTCGCTGTCTCCCGCGTTAGCGAGGTAGCGCAAGGAAACAGACGAAAGAATGGCCCAACCCACCCACGTACACATATACACATGTATATACATACACGTCCACACACGCAAATATACATACCTATACATCTCAATGTATACATATATATACACACACAGACATATACATATATACACATGTACATAATTCATACTGTCTGCCTTTATTTATTCCTATCGCCACCTCGCCACACATGGAACAGCAACCCCCTCCCCTCTCATGTGTGCGAGGTAGCGATATGAAAAGACAACAAAGGCCCCATTCGTTCACACTCAGTCTCTAGCTGTCATGTAATAATGCACCGAAACCACAGCTCCCTTTCCACATCCAGGCCCCCTCAGAGTTTTCCATGGTTTACCCCAGACGCTTCACATGTCCTGGTTCAATCCATTGACAGCACGTCGACCCCGCTATACCACATCGTTCCAATTCACTCTATTCCTCGCATACTTTTCACCCTCCTGCATGTTCAGGCCCCGATCACTCAAAATCTTTATATATATATATATATATATATATATATATATATATATATATATATATATATATATATATATATATATATATAAAGTGCGTAAGACAATAGAACAAATGGGAACGTCGTTGAAAGGGGCTAATAGGGAGGTGATAACAAGTAGTGGTGATGTGAGAAGATGTGAGTATTTTGAAGGTTTGTTGAATGTGTTAGATGATGGAGTGGCAGATATAGGGTGTTTTGGTCGAGGTGATGTGCTAAGTGAGAGGGTGAGGGAGAATGTTTAGTAAACAGAGAAGATGTAGTGAGAGCTTTGCGGTAGATGAAAGCCGGCAAGGCGGCGGGTTTGGATGGTATTACATTGGAGTTTTTTTTTTTATATATATAAAAGGGGGTGGCTGTGTTGTTGACTGGTTGGTAAGGATATTTAATGTATGTATGGCTCATAGTGAAGTGCCTAAGGATTGGCGGAATGCATCCATAGTGCCATTGTACAAAGGCAAAGGGGATAAAGGTGAGTGCTCAAATTACAGAGGTATAAGTTTGTTGAGTATTCCTGGGAAATTATGTGAGAGGGTGTTGATTGAGAGGGTGAAGGCATGTACAGAACATCAGATTGGGGAAGAGCTGTGTGGTTTCAGAAGTGGTAGAGGACGTGTGGATCAGGTGTTTGCTCTGAAGAATGTATGTGAGAAATTCTTAGGAAAGCAAATGGATTTGTATGTAGCATTTATTGATTTGAAGAAGGCATATGATAGAGTTGATAGAGATGCTCTGTGGAAGGTATTAAGAATATATGGTGTGGGAGGCAAGTTGTTAAAAGCAGTGAAAATTTTTTTACGGAGGATGTAAGGCATGTGTACGAGTAGGAAGAGAGGAAAGTGATTGGTTCTCAGTGAATGTCGGTTTGCGGCAGGGATGCGTGATGTCTCCATGGTTGTTTAATTTGTTTATGGATGGGGTTGTTAGGGAGGTGAATGCAAGAGTTTTGGAGAGAGGGTAAGTATGCAGTGTATAGTGCATGAGAGGGCTTGGGAAGTGAGTCAGCCGTTCGCTGATGATACAGGGCTTGTGGCTGATTCGTGTGAGAAACTGCAGAAGCTGGTGACTGATTTTGGTAAATTGTGTGAAAGAAGAATGCTGAGAGTAGATGTGAATAAGAGCAATGTGGTTAGGTACAGTAGGGTTAATCCCGATCCCTCAAAATCTTTTCACTCCATCCTTCCACTTCCGATTTGGTCTTCCAGTTCTCCTTCTTCCCTCCACCTCTGACACATATATCCTCTTTGTCAACCTTTCCTCACTAATTCTCTCCATATGTCCAAATCATTTTAACACACCCTCTTCTGCTCTCTGAATCACACTCTATTCATTGCCACGTATCTCTCCTCCCCTTTCAATACTTTCTCGATCAAACCACCTCATACAACAGATTGTCCTCTAACATTTCATTATCAACACATTCACCCTCCTCCGTACAGCCTTATCTATAGCCCATGCCTCGCATCCATATAGTACAGTTGAAACTACTATTACTTCAAACATACCCATTTTTGCCCTCCCAGATAACGTACTCTCAACACATTCTTCATCGCTCCCAGAACCTTTCCCTCCCCGACCCTGCGACTCGCTTCCTCTTCCATGGTTCCATTTACTGCCAAATCCGCTCCCAAATATCTAAAACATTTCACTTCCTCCAATTTTTCTCCATTCAAACTTACATCCCAATTTACTTGTCCCTCAACCCAACTGAACCTGATAACCTTGCTCTTATTCACATTTACTCTCAACTTTCTCCTTTCGCACTTTTCCAAACTCAGTTACCAACTTTTACAGTTTCTCACTCGAATCCGCCACCAGAGCTGTATCACCGGCGAACAACAATTGCCTCACTTCCCAGACCCTCTCATTCCCAACAGACTACATACTTCCCCCTCCCCTTTCCAAAACTCTTGCATTTACCTCCCTAACCACCACATTCATGAACAAATACTGTATATATATCGTTAATGATGTGGCCTTCGTTAAGGCATTCGGTTGCCTTTGCCGTCTCAACTAAAATACGAAAATAGAGGGTTAGGGAAAATGATTTGGTAAACAGAGAAGAGGTAGTAAAAGCTTTGCGGAAGATGAAAGCCGGCAAGGCAGCAGGTTTGGATGGTATTGCAGTGGAATTTATAAAAAAAGGGGGTGACTGTATTATTGACTGGTTGGTAAGGTTATTTAATGTATGTATGACTCATGGTGAGGTGCCTGAGGATTGGCGGAATGCGTGCATAGTGCCATTGTACAAAGGCAAAGGGGATAAGAGTGAGTGCTCAAATTACAGAGGTATAAGTTTGTTGAGTATTCCTGGTAAATTATATGGGAGAGTATTGATTGAGAGGGTGAAGGCATGTACAGAGCATCAGATTGGGGAAGAGCAGTGTGGTTTCAGAAGTGGTAGAGGATGTGTGGATCAGGTGTTTGCTTTGAAGAATGTATGTGAGAAATACTTAGAAAAGCAAATGGATTTGTATGTAGCATTTATGGATCTGGAGAAGGCATATGATAGAGTTGATAGAGATGCTCTATGGAAGGTATTAAGAATATATGGTGTGGGAGGAAAGTTGTTAGAAGCAGTGAAAAGTTTTTATCGAGGATGTAAGGCATGTGTACGTGTAGGAAGAGAGGAAAGTGATTGGTTCTCAGTGAATGTAGGTTTGCGGCAGGGGTGTGTGATGTCTCCATGGTTGTTTAATTTGTTTATGGATGGGGTTGTTAGGGAGGTAAATGCAAGAGCTTTGGAAAGAGGGGCAAGTATGAAGTCTGTTGGGGATGAGAGAGCTTGGGAAGTGAGTCAGTTGTTGTTCGCTGATGATACAGCGCTGGTGGCTGATTCATGTGAGAAACTGCAGAAGCTGGTGACTGAGTTTGGAAAAGTGTGTGAAAGAAGAAAGTTAAGAGTAAATGTGAATAAGAGCAAGGTTATTAGGTACAGTAGGGTTGAGGGTCAAGTCAATTGGGAGGTGAGTTTGAATGGAGAAAAATTGGAGGAAGTGAAGTGTTTTAGATATCTGGGAGTGGATCTGGCAGCGGATGGAACCATGGAAGCGGAAGTGGATCATAGGGTGGGGGAGGGGGCGAAAATCCTGGGGGCCTTGAAGAATGTGTGGAAGTCGAGAACATTATCTCGGAAAGCAAAAATGGGTATGTTTGAAGGAATAGTGGTTCCAACAATGTTGTATGGTTGCGAGGCGTGGGCTATGGATAGAGTTGTGCGCAGGAGGATGGATGTGCTGGAAATGAGATGTTTGAGGACAATGTGTGGTGTGAGGTGGTTTGATCGAGTGAGTAACGTAAGGGTAAGAGAGATGTGTGGAAATAAAAAGAGCGTGGTTGAGAGAGCAGAAGAGGGTGTTTTGAAGTGGTTTGGGCACATGGAGAGGATGAGTGAGGAAAGATTGACCAAGAGGATATATGTGTCGGAGGTGGAGGGAACAAGGAGAAGAGGGAGACCAAATTGGAGGTGGAAAGATGGAGTGTGATCGGGGCCTGAGCATGCTGGAGGGTGAAAGGAGGGCAAGGAATAGAGTGAATTGGAGCGATTTGGTATACCGGGGTTGACGTGCTGTCAGTGGATTGAAGCAGGGCATGTGAAGCGTCTGGGGTAAAC
Organism: Panulirus ornatus; assembly: GCF_036320965.1. Classification (NCBI taxonomy): domain Eukaryota; kingdom Metazoa; phylum Arthropoda; class Malacostraca; order Decapoda; family Palinuridae; genus Panulirus; species Panulirus ornatus. Next base: position 36,535,034 of record NC_092234.1, on the reverse strand, counting down.
CATGGAAAGCTGTGTAGGTATGTATATTTGCGTGTGTGGACGTATGTATATACATGTGTATGGGGGGGGATTTCTTTCGTCTGTTTCCTTGCGCTACCTCGCAAACGCGGGAGACAGCGACAAAATATAATAAAAAAAAATATAGATACACTTAGTTCGTTCTGACCTGGAATCCCAAGTAGAAATACCTCCCTCCCTTCACCATAAAGAGTACAGTGAACATTATACTGCCAGTCCTTCACCACACACAATACAGTGAACATTATTCCACCCATCCCTCATCACACACAGTACAGTGAACACTGTACTGCCAATCCTTCACAACACAAAGTACAGTGAACATTATACCACCCATCCGTCATCACACACAGTAAAATGAACATTTCATCACTTAATTTGGTTATTTTCTCTGTAAACCAGCACATATCCCTATGTACCATCACCACGCCTGTCTGGGGAATATAGATAAGGCAACAGAAATACATATTCAGCTCGCTACCGACTGCAATATTCCTAAACCATAGCATGTCTTGCCTTACCGCCTTACCCCTTGCTGACCTTGTCTCCTCTCAGACCTCTTCCTCCCCACCGTCCCACCTATGAAAACTAGGTGGTGGGTGGGGAGGGGAGCAGCCGGGTCCCAACGCTACCCGTACACGATGAAATCAGGGCGATCTGGAGAGAATCTTTGGATGTCGTTACATCTGACTTGATTAATGTGCGGTCGTCGACCTCTCAACGTAGATGGTCAAGCTGACCTTCCCTTCCATAATACCGGCATCACGACCTTTAAATCGGTGGCCGCTGGTCCTGGAGAGCAGGTGAAAGTTGCCACCACACAAGTTACAGGCCACCAGGTAAGCAGGAGGCGTCACAGGGTAACACTAGGGTTGTAACTTTATAAGACCAGCTATGGCCGGCCCGGGGCAGAAAGTGTCTGTGTGGACTGAGGAGTTACAGCGGGTGAGAGGAAAGACTGCAGGACGAAGGAGAGGACACAGTTAAGGACATGTCGCTCCTCTTATTAAATGACCAGAAATTTGTTTCAGTATTTAATCACCATTTTCCGCGTTAGCGAGGTAACTCCAGGGACAGACAAAGAAACACCACATTCGCACATACTCGGTCTCTAGCTGCCATGTGTAATGCACTGAAACCACAGCTCCCTGTCCACATCCAGGCCCCACAGACCTTTCCATTGTTTATCCCGAACGCTTCACGTCGACCCCTGTATACCATATCGTTCGAATTAACTCTATCCTCTACACACCTTTCACCTTCCTGTATCTTCAGGCCCCTATTGATGAAAATCTTTTTTACTCCATCTGTCTCCAATTTGGTCTCCCCGCTCTTCTTGTTCCTCCACTTTCGACACCTATATCCTCCGTGTTAACCTTTCTTTCCTCAATTTCTGTGTCCAAACAATTTCAGCACACCTTCAGCTCTCTCAACCACATTCTTTTATGATCACAAATCTTTCTTACCCCTTGATTACTTACTCATTCGAGCCATCTCTTCCGAACTCATTTACCAACTTCTGCAGTGTCTCACTCGAATCAGCCTCCAGTGCTGTATCATCGGCGAGCAAAAACTGGCTCACTTCCCAGGCTCCCTTATCCACAACAGACTACATACTCGCCACTTTCCCCAAAGCTTTTGCATTTATCTCCCTCACTACCCCATCCATAAACATATCAAACAACCATGATGACATCACACAACCCTGCCGCAGACCGATCTCCACCGGGAAGGGTTCACCTTAATCGTACACACGTCTCTCACCCTTGATAAGAAACTTCTCTACTTCTAGCAGCTTACCTTCCACACCATATACTCTCAAGAACTTCCACAAAGCATCTCTGTCAACCCTATCATATGCCTTTTCCAGATCCATAAATACCTCATACAGATCCGTCTGTTATTCTAAGTATTTCACACACATTCTTCAAAGCAAACACCCGATCCACACATCCTCTACCACTTCTAAAGCCACACTGCTCCTCCCCATTTTGATGCTCTGTACATGCCTTCACCCTCTCGATCAATACCCTCCCATACAACTTACCAGGTACACTCAACAAACTTATTCCTCTATAGTTTAAACAATCACCTTTATCCCCTTTGCCTTTGAACACTGGCACTAAACATGCATTCCGCCAGTCCACAAGCACTTCACCATGATCCATACATATATTGAATATCCTCACCAACTAATCAACAACACAGTCACTCCCTTTCTTAATGAATTCAACTGCAGGACGATCGACTTCAGCCGCTTAGCCGCATTTCCTCTTCTGTAAGGCTTTCACCACCTCTTCTCTCTTCACCAAACCACTCTAAATGACTCTCTCACTTTGCATACCATCCCGACCAAAACACCCTACTCACTCTCCTCTCTCCACCAATACCTGTTATCGCTCCCCATTTTGTCTCCGTCACCGATGTTCACATTTGTTCTTCCGTCTTTCGCACCTCACTCATCTCCTCCAACACATCTTTTCATTCTCCCTAAAGTTTAATGATACTCTCTCACCACAGCACTCAACAACACAGTCGCCCCCTTTTTTAATAAACTCCACTGCATTACCATCCATACCCGCCGCCTTGCCGGCTTTCATCTTCTGCAATGCTTTTACTCCCTCTTCTCTGTTTACCAAACCATTTTCCCAGATCCTTTCACTTCGCACACCACCTCGACCAAAACACCCTATATCTGCCACTCTTATCATCAAACATATTCAACAAACCTTCAAAATACTCACTCCATCTTCTCACATCACCACTACTTGTTATCACCTCCCCATTAGCCCCCTTCACCGATGTTCCCATTCGTTCTCTTGTCTTACACACTTTATTTGCCTCCTTCCAAAACATCTTTTTATTCTTCCTAAAATTTAATGATATTCTCTCACCCCAACTCTCATTTGCCCTCTTTTTCACCTCTTGCACCTTTTTCTTGACCTCCTACCACTTTCTTTTATACATCTCCCAGTCACTCGCACTACTTCCCTGCAAAAATCGTCCAAACGCCTCTCTCTTGTCTTTCACTAGCAGTCTTACTTCTTCATCCCACCACTTACTACCCTTTCTCATCTGCTCACCTCCCACCTTTCTCATGCCAGAAGCATCTTTTACGCAAGCCATCACTGCTTCCCTAAATACATCCCATTCTTCCCCCACTCCCCTTACGTCATTTGCTCTCACCTTTTTCCATTACGCACTCAATCTCTCCTGGTACTTCCTCACACAGTCTCCTTTCCAAGCTCACTTACTCTCACCACTTCATCCCAACATTCTCTCTTCTTTTCTGAAAACCTCTACAAATCTTCACCTTTGCCTCCACAAGATAATGATCAGACATCCCTCCAGTTGCCCCTTTCAGCACATTAACATCCAAAAGTCTCTCTTTCACACGCCAATCAATTAAAACGTTATCCAATAACGCTCTCTGGCCATCTCTCCTACTTACATACGTATACTTATGTATATATCTCTTTTTAAACCAGGTATTCCCAATCACCAGTCCTTTTTCGGCAAACAAATCTACAAGCTCTTCACCATTTCCATTTACAACAATGAACACCTCATGTGCACCATTCATACCCTCAACGATCTGATTTGTATTTATCCTAATTACTTCCTTCTCTCAGACCGAACGGCCTAATTATGTCTTCACTCACTCACGCTCATGATTCCCTTCCAAAGAAGTAAACTTAGAGTCTGTCTTGATTCCAACTCCAACACGCCTGCTGCACACCGGGATACCAGTCCAGCACACCTGCTGCACACCTAGATACCAATCCAGCACACCTGCTGCACACCTGGATACCAATCCAGCACACCTGCTGCACACCTGGAGGGCCTTAAATCTCCAAATTTAGACGTCATCTGCCTGAAGATGTGTCTTACAACCATCACTTTATGTTTCGAGTAATGATCTCCCAACTCCACACTCTTGATACCTTGGCTAACCTCCTGCCATCCTCAAGCTGAGGTCCTCCACTTGGAAGATTTCACTGTGACCCATAGAAGGGAGGGGTTGAGGCTCTGCCATGCAGGTGGTGGGGGGACTGAATCCTTCACGTTCTCCCTTCTTAATGATCTAAAGCAAATTGTAACCCACCCGACTCGTATTCTGGACCGTTACGATCACTTTCCTAACAATGTGAATCTGTTGATCATCTCTAATGCGTTGTGCTGTAGTTCCATAATCACTCACGCCACAGTTGGTTCCTCTGACCACACTCTTGTTGATGTCTCAGGGGTAACCGCTCCCGCTCCTCCGGCTGCCCCCTCCAGACATGAGTGTTTTGCACTATGGTGACGCTGGCTGAGTAAATTTGTGGTCATTCTTTTTCTGTTTTCCATTGGAAGATTTACTGCTTCTCCCCAGGGGATAGCTGTTGTCAGAGCTGATCGTGTGGTGGAGGTTATTGTTCTGGGAATGTAAGAATATATCTTCGTCTTCCTCTGGGGCTTCCGTGTGTTCTGTCACTCCTGCTCTGAGGCCATCCAGCCAAGGGATCTGGCATTTCAAGGAGTTTCCCATGAAGTTTGTCCTTAGTTGCCTTCCATTGATATTATTCTTCTGTATATTAAAGAAGTTTGTCTTGTATTCTTACCTGAAGAACCAGCTACTTTACCAACCTCCTGTGTTTACCAGTTCTGGATATAGACAGTTCACACAGCTTTATCTTTTGTGGAAATCTGAGAGGTTCGCTAGACATGATCCTCCTTTGCCTGAATCCTTGTTCCCTTCTCCTTTGGCAGTTCTTCTTTTGCAGGAAGTCATCCATTTGTTTTCCGATTATATTTTCCGTGCTTGACGTACCACACTCGTTAGGGTGATCGGTCTGTCTGTCGTCCAGCACCTCCTGCCTGGCGCCTTTCAGAAAGACAGGTATGGCGTCTGTTTCCGTTTCCTTGGCACTTTGTGCTCCTCGGCGACAGCCTGAACAACGCTTCGAGATGTTTGTCAAGTGAATCTGTCCACATCTGCTGCACATATGGAGAAATTTCATCATGATTATAAGTCTTCTGTGGGTCAAAATCCTTTAGTTTTCTGGTTATGTCTTTTCTAGATACTTCATTGCTTTCCAAGACTTACTCTTCATTCCGTCTTGCTGGTGTTGGAGTTACGGTGTCCTCCACTGTGAAAACAACGTTGTCATTCGGTTCTTCGCATATCTTTACGTCGTCCTCGACTGCTGAGTCTCGTAACCTTATTAGCTGCTCTTTCACTGACGTTTTACCCTTGATGAATTTATGGATAAGTTATGGAGCGTCTGCTGCCTTGCCATCAATATTGTTTTCAAAGTTTCTTCGTTCGTCCTTCCTTATCCCATGATATCTGTTTCTTGTTCTCTTGTACCTTCCAGTTGGTGACTGGCTGGGGCGCTGATTGTGTCTTTGTCACTGCAAATTACTAAGCTTCTTTGCTTTTCGACACTATTGATTGAATCATATTTTTTTTTTTTTTTTGTCAACTTTCGTCTGTATTTTAGGCTAGAGGTGTCCATGCTGCTATTCCTTCCTTGTAAATTTAACTAAACTTTCCACTAAAATGCCGTGGTTCCTGGGCACTGCACTCCATTTCTTAGTTTATGTTACCATAGTAATTGTTGATTATTGTATAATTCCCACAATTATATCCCCTTTGTGGGTCAGGTTTTATCGCTTCTCAAGTCCTCATTTAGCAAATATTCAGTCGCCACCATTGCTTGATCACTTCTTCCTGTACATGTATCATATATGATCGTCTCAGTACCCGTGCTGTTGTGTGTGAAGATAAGTTCAGTATCCCTCCAGATCTTAGGGTGTTCAGCGACGTGCTGGTGTTCGCAAGTTTCCTGTACATGTTCTGAGGTCTTGCGTCTCCATGACTCTCTGCCACCATGAGAGTCCTGATTACTCCAGTCGATATCTTTGTATGGAAACGTGTCATTATTAGTACTTTACATCGTCTTCCATGAGCAGTGAGTGTGTATCATCCTAATTGTTCCATCATTGTTATCACTGTATGTTTCCTCCGGGTCACTGATAATCTTTTATATTTGTTTGCCGTTTTCTGCGATAACAAGGTACCGATAGGAACAGATGAAGAAATAGCCTCTTTTACTCAAATCTACTGTCTACCTGGCATGTATAATACAGCGAAATCAGATCTCCCAATCCACACTCAGGCCCCACATCCATGGTTTACACTGACCACTTAACTATGCCTTGGTTCAGCTCATTTACATCATGTCGCTCCCTGGATATCACATCGCTCCAATTCAACCCTTTCCCTGTAACTCAACTCTCTTAATTCTGGTACCACCTTTGTTGCCTTCCTCTGGACCTACTTAATCATCTACTGGCGTAAATAGAGAGACGTGCTGTTCTCTGCACGTAATGACTGCTGGAGGATTTAGAAGGAAAAGGACGGATGGGGTGAGGCAACGTGTGGCTGAGAAGACTGCTACCTGATGCCTCAGGCAGGACCTGTAGGGACCATCCAACCGGAAGGTAGGAAGCGACATTCTTGATACTGAGGTACACTGCATCTGTCTCCAGGAACAACAATGAGACGTTCACGTCCGCGTTCATACCACTTTCACAGGCGTATCTTAAGCCATACACACGAGATACTTCAAGGAGGACCACTTCCAGTTGACCTGAAGCACATGCCAGCCTTCCTCTTGCAAAAAGTTGTTTTGGCAGATCAGCTGATGACGCTCGAACCATTAAGCAGATGCTGATGCAACGCTTACGTGTAATGATAATCAGTGCCCTGGCTAGGTCACCCACCCGCTGACCTCGACCCTTGGTCACCAAGATGACGCCCAAGTGATGTCATCTTTACTCGTTCCATCCTGACGCTGACGGTCATCCAACCATGATACGTGCACACTCCTGCCCACGATACCTGCACAGAGGTTAACAAGCACGAAGCACAGTACATGGGTCTGCTCGAACCACAGAGCTTTTCTGATGTAGAACGCTCCAGTCATGGACAATAGCCCATGTAGAAGCCAGATGGTAAAGGAAACACGAACTGGTCTGAACAGACGAAGGAGAAAGGAAGAGGGTTTGAGAAAGTGGGAAGCACGGCCATTTAAAAGCAATCAGGTCATGGCTGTCCGGAAGAAACATGAGAGGTGGAAGAGTTCTAAGTCTTAGCAGTGGAAGAAAAGAAAAAGACAACGCTGTTCCATCCATGAGTTCCCGGCAGCCTTACAGTAATCATGTGATGCAGTGGCTGGCCGAATATTTTGAGCTCCGTCTGATCACCAAGGCTCACGAGCAGCCAGTTGTAGGTAACAGAACGCAAAGTAATATCAACATAGGGATGAAAAGGAGGCACCAAAATTTATTACATCAGCCAGATAGGACAAGTTCTAGTCAGATCAGGAGAGTTGATACGTCGGAATGCTTTAAACGGATCTGTTGTGTTAGTACATAGAGCTAGAACCATCCGCACATGAGAAGGATTCAATTCTGTATACCAGTGAAGCAAAATGCTCAGAAGAGAAATATCTTTGGCCTTTTAAGGAGATTCCCATTTTCTTAGAAGCAGCTATTTATGTCAAGTGGGATATCCAAAATAAACTCAATATTGTGGAGATGAGGAGTATCTTTTCTGTGTTGAGTCGTGGAATTACAGAGCCATTATAGATGAAAAAATTGTGACGATTTTTAGAATGGAAGTTGAGAAATCGAGTCTTACAAGTGTGAGACTTAATGAAGTCATATCTGTGCCAGAGGAAAACCATCTTGAGATCTTAGTTCATAGTTCAGGCGAGACGAGACGCAGGTCGAGCAATAAAAGATGGGATAAAGTTGAAGAAAGTGAAAGAATGCAAGGCTGATTCGTTAGCATATACGTACAGTTGGTAACTTACTGAAGAAACGAGGAGGAACATAGGAAACAGAACAGACCCCCGAGGGGCCCTGCTATTGATAGGGAAGAAGAGTTGACCAGTCAGTATCACCGAAAAACAGACAAGCCAGAGGAAGCAAGATATGAGAGACAGAGAGAGAGAGAGAGAGAGAGGAAGGAAGATCTAAAGAGGGAAACTTATAGATCAGTCCCTGATACAATAGTGTCAGATGCTTTCGGTATATGAATGGTTACAGGAAAAAATTTACTTTGTAATTGAGGAAGGAAAGTTAAAGCTATAGAATTAATAGAGATGCTTTTGGCTGAAAACCAGGATGACGTATAACTGGTAGAAGACCAGGATGACCTATAAATGTTTGAAGACCAAAATGACGTGTAGTTGGTCCATCAACAACCAGAGATAGATCGGCCGGAGAGGAAGCTAGATATGAAGGAGCAAAGTGAGGGAGGGAAGCCAAAAGAGGGGAGCTTAGAGATGAGACCCCGATGCCACACCCTGTCAAAAGCCTTAGATATGTCAAGAGCAACTACTCATGACTCCCCAAACTCTTTCAGGGCGACGACCAGATTTTTAGTAAGATAGGAAAGAATATCACCACTGGATCTCGCCTTACGGAAGCCTTGCTGGTGATCGGAGAGAAGACTGTGGTTTTCAAGATGTTTAAGGATATGGGAATTGAAGAGGGATTCAAAGACTATGGAAATGGTAGATGTCAAATCAATAGGACGATAGTTAGAAGGGTCAGAACGGTCACCCTTCTTAGGGATGGGATGTACCAATGCATGTTTCCGAGGAGAAGGAAAAGTTTTGGGTTTTAAACAGAAACGGAACAGACGAGCAAGCACAGATGTAAGTTCAGAGACACATTCTTTCAGTACACGGCGATGAATGCCATTAGGATCATAAGCCTTGCTTGTATCCAGAGAGACAAGAGCTTTTAGGACAGCCCGAAAAGAGATTACAGGAAGAAGCTTAGCATTAATAAGAGGAGCATCAGATGGTGAAGGAATGTGAGAGTCATACAAGCTGGAGATAGAGGAGAAACAGGAACCAAAGAGATTTGCTTTATCTTCGGGAGAGACAGCTATAGTACCGTCAGAACGATAAAGTGAAGGAAAGGTAGACCGACAGAAGTTGTTAGAGATGCCCTTACCTAAAGAACAGACAGAACTATCAGTGGATGACGAGGAGAGTTTACTGCAGTTCCTTTGAATAAAAGGACGCTTCGCCTCACGGATAACGTGCTTGCAGTGATTACGGGCAGTGATTAAAGCTGAATGGGAGCCAGAGGAAGGCGAGTTTTTCCAAGCCCGATATGCCTGATCCCTTGCCTGAATGGCCTCAGAACAGGAACGGTTGAATCATGGACTGGATGAAGAGGTCGTCGTGGAGGAAGAGGGGTTAAATGCTTCCATTCCCGCAAGAATAACCTCTGCTGTGCATTTGGCAGACACAAAAATATCACCACATAAGAGACAGTGATTTATCCAAGGAATGTCAGAAAAAAGATCACGTAAGTTATTCCAGTCAGCTTTGTTGAGTGCCATTATTAACGCTTAGACGAGGCTGCTGGAAGGGGAGGTGCTATTAGAATAGATACATTTATGAGAGTGTGATCAGATGAACCAACTGGGGGCGAGATTGTGTATTTACTGCGGGATGGACTAGAGGTGTTAAAACCAAATCCAAAATATTAGGAGAATGTTCACAGCGGTCAGGAATATGGGTAAGGCGGGGAACAATAGCCCTAAATCACTGAAAGTGAAGAACGTGAAGGCTTCAATCCCTCCACCATCCGTATGGGAGGAATTCAACCATTCCCTATGGTGAACGTTGAGATCCCCGAGGTAGAGGATCTCGGTTTGCGGGTGAGAGGATACCACAATCTCACGGCAAGAGTTTAGATACTCGAAGAAAGATGTAAAATTTGTAGAACTAGGAGAGCAGTAGGCGAAGCTGAGGAAAAGTGTGGTGGATGGGAGACAGACCTTGAGCCACATAACATCAAAGTTTGGAGACTTAAGGTCCATGAGGCGTGCAACAGGTGTGTTGATGTTGGAGTAAGCACAAACGCCACCTTTGCACCGGAATCGTGAGTGAAGATTATAGTTAGATATAAAAGAGGGACTAGTGAGAACATTATTAGACAACAGCGTAAGATATTAGTAAGATATTAGGAGAGGTACTTGACAGATGGTGTTCAACCGAGGAGAGGTTCCTAGAGAGTCCATGAATGTTGATACAGTGAATAGAAAAAGAGGAAAATCTAACAGAGAGGGAAAGGTCGTGGGAGAGGCCAGTACTACTACCGCCAGAGTCCTTCCTCTCATTGGCAGTAGAGTCAGGCGGGAACCCAGAGATTCTTAGCACCCCATGATGCCGGGGACCAGGAGGACATACATTTGGCGGACTCTTGTCATGCTGATACTTATAAGTGTTTGAGTGGACAGGAATTGGCAAAAAGTACTTATGTGAAAGGAAAAAGTAATAATGATGAGCAAAGTTTGAGTAGGTGTTTGGTGCTTGTAAGAAGATAGCAGGACTACTAGCCCGGTAGTCCCGTATTGATGAGACAGAAAGTAAGACCAGCAATCCTAACATGGAGAATGTTAGCTGGTTCCGGGCACCACTTTAACCCTCCTCAGTCAGGCCGGTAGTACCACCCTGGGCGGCTGCTGTCAACAACCTGCTAGAGTGGTCGTAACAGTCAGGGACGTGTTGAGTGGATGATAATTTGATCCAGATGATAAAGAACAGAAAACCTAGTTACTGCTCTGACCTGTACTTGAGGCTGCAGGTACCCATGTTCCTGCTCAGTTTTGTACTCTGTTCCAGATTTCACCAACCTTTCACCACAGTGCCCTGGTTCCTGGCTATTGAACTCGGTTTCCCAATTTTTGTTACATAGAAATTGTTACGTTTCGTGTAGTTTCCATCTATTCTTTTTAACATCTTCATTCATTAGATGTTATAAACATCACATGATCACTTTTGCTACAATTTCCGTGTTATTATGTGTGCAGATGAGACAAAATAGTGGTGTATCACTCCCTATGATCTTAGTTTATTCACTGACATGATGGCATAGGAAATTTTCCTGTATACAGTAGAAGGTTGCAACACCATGACTTGGTCACCATGGCAATCCAAATTCGCTCCTTCACTCATGTATTTTTGAACCTGAGTCCTTGAATGTTCCTTCACTGTCATCACTGTATGTGTATTCTCGATCGCGACAATTCCTTAGGCAATTACGTAACATCGACACAACTGTGTACTTTTTTCAACAGTTAATCTTCCTATCATATATTGCTTGAATGGGCACTCTTCCACTATATCCTGACGCATGAGGGTGTCTCCAACTCCAGCAATATCAGTTGCGTCATCCTTAATAAAAATGCTTTGAATTCCAGCCATCTGCTGTTTCATTTGTGCACATCATGTTCAGTGTGACGCTACCATCACGTAACACTCCGCATGTATAAGCAGTATGGCGGAGTCGTCCTCTTGCCTGACTTGATGCCTCCCATTATTTTGCCTTCTAATTATAGTCTTGGTTTTCTTCCCTTGGACAACTACGTTCGATGAATACCCCGCTGATGTCCATCTTGTAAGATCTTAAGGTTAGCCAGACGATGTACTTCCTGAGTAGATGATTGCCAATGAACCATCACTGGTCGTCCCCTTCTGTTTCGGTGATCCTCAGTCTTGCTCCTTTTTTTATTACAGAAAATGTATTTAGCAATGATTTAGCCACTGGTAATATTTTAATGAGTTTTTTTCTTTTTTTTTCAGATATATTCATTATCCAGTGTTTCATCATTCAGTCCAAAAAGGTCAGTGATTTACGTGTATCAGTCTCTTGCTTAACATAACTAATTGTGATGTTACCCTTTTATAAGCTAGATCATTTTACACACACACACACACACACACACACACACACACACACACACACACACACACACACACACACACACACACACGTGTTACCGGACTCCTCCTACTTGTAGTTGTACTGCTGGTGAAAAGTTAACCTGGGCTGGGCTGTATCCTCGTCACTGGACTGAGGAGCAGCACGGTGTCGCTGGGGAACTTTTTGCTCCAAAGAAGTCCAGTCTTCCCCCTGCTCCTGGTTGAGCGTGACCTTTGAGTCGGGGCCCCATAGAAGGGGTACTGGGGCTGTATAATGAAAAAAAAAAATGATATATAGTCGTCAATATTTTTCTATGATTGAAAATCTATTTGAACATATGCATTACACACCAGATGACATCCAGAATCCCATAGTTGCGAGTTTCAGGTCACCTCAACACACCCCCCCCCCCCCCACACACACACACACACACACACACACACACACACAGCTCCCAACTGCCACTATCACTGTCGACATCAGCCGGCCGATCCTTCGACCTCAGCTGACCTGAGCATTCATGTGACCTGACGTGTCATGTTCATGTGGCATTGCTCTAGCTTGCCTAATCCGGCCGTAACCTTTAACCCCGTCCCGGCTTGCGTGTCCCGACCTCTGCCAACACGGATTCCTCCTCCCCGAATGACATCAGCAGCCTTCACTGGGCAGCCTCCGTCCAGGGAAACTGAGAGTCTGCTTCTGGTGAGATGTCAGACGAGACCCACTGGCTTGGTGGGCGGCAAGCCACGTGAGAGCTGAAGCTATTATATAGGGTTTACTTGTGGAGTCTCCTGCCTGCTAACTTGAGATACCACGTCCTTGGGACATGACACACATCAAAATTTCTTACTATATATATATATATATATATATATATATATATATATATATATATATTTATCTATAAACTAAGATTTTTCTTCTAAGTTACAGTTGAGTGTTCTTGACGGTATCTTGAGAGGATGTAAAAGATGAGGATAGATTGGTAGATGTAGATACAAAAGATAATAGCCAGGTACAGGTGTAGTCATGCATGAATTCGTCTAGAAGAATCCACATCATACATGTTCTGCTGTACGTGTATATCGTTTCACCTCGACCGTCCAGGGAGGGAAGGTCTGCGAGGACGTGAGCACCACACTGGAGCAGCCAGCTCGTCTCACTCGGATCATCCCCCCCAACACACGTCATGATTGCTGACAGCTGGACAATAGCGAGGCCAGTCTTGCAAGCACTCAGGTAGCGTCATCAAGTGTCCTCATACGTCCAGCTAATCTTGAAATTGCCCCTTAGTGGATGGAGAAGATTTGGAAAATTGTTCCGATTACAAGAAGTAAATTAGTGCAAGTCACCCTCGGTCCCCTGTGCTACAAAGAGAATGTTGTCTGCTGTTCCCTCCGGCAGCCGGACGTAATTCTTTACCCATGACCGTTCTGGGATCCTCCGGCCGCCCTGGGCGTCATGCACACAAAGTAGCCTTTTAAAAGTCCGGCCTTGCTGCTTCGTCAGTCATGACCAGCTGCTGCGTCAGTAGTGACCAGCAACTTGATTAGTGACTGGCTCCTTCGTCAGTGGTGACTGGCTGGGGAAGAGGGCGACATGATAATGGCAAAGGGTTGCACGAGCCTTCGTGATAACATTACCCGTATGTAGCTACTTGTGGAGTGGAGACAGGAGCGTCCAGGACCGCCAGGGAGCCTGCGGCAAACATCTCCCCACCCCAGTTTCTCTCGGTTTTAACTGTAAGATCTTGTATAACGAAGGTCCCAAATTAGGAGAGCAAGGAGCTCGTAAACAAAGCAGAGCCATGGCAGGAGCGCGTAGTATGAGGGTAATGATAACGTACGAACACAGCGACCAGGTGAGCGGGTAAGGTCAGCAGAGCGACGTATGTTGTAACGCACGTAGTTCATCATCATGTAATGACGACGAACTCAAGACCCTCTACCAGACCCTCGTATTGACATGCCTCACCACCGCATCATTATACAGATTACATAACCATGGCGACGTCACACACCGTGCGTGCGAAACCACCACCACCTGGAACCTGTTAAGAAGAAGTTTGAATGAGGTTCAAACAGCAGGTAATGGAGCGGGGGCACTCAACAGGCCCCCGGGGCTGAGAACCTCACCTCCTCCACTCCCGTCCCATCCTCCTGTCATCGAACATGGGGTGTGTCACAGAGCCTGCAAGAACGCACTCTACTGTAACCAGTTCTCCAGGATCAGACTTGTCAACCCTTGTGCACTCCAGGCCGCCAGAATCTATCGGGACATGAGGGCCGTAGCCACCAGGATCAACCATGAAGTATTATACTGTGTGGAGTCGGCAGACTGTGGCTCTCTTGTGGTAACACTGGTCATCTGCCAGGCCCAGCACCAGCACGACCACCACCGCCACTTTCACGATGACGCTTCCACTTGGCTCTGGAAGGAAGCTAACCTGGAAGGCACTGAGGATTGCGTCACAACCAGAGAGAGAGAGAGAGAGAGAGAGAGAGAGAGAGAGAGAGAGAGAGAGAGAGAAGAAATAACTTTCACGACGAGAGCAGAGCAGCTTGGAGGGGATTCAGTGATCATGGCCGGCTGTCTCCACTCCCCTGAACATTAGCCGCGACGTTAACAAGGTAGATTGTCTGCTGCGTTTCCTCGTGTATCATCAAACATGTCCTGATCAAACCTTGCTCTGACTCACGTCCGTAAGTCATACCGACACATTATATACGACATCACTCCGGTATGTGCTGTATACAACGACAGTCATGACTGTAGTCTTGTCCTGGAGGACAGCGAAGTTGGTTCGTGTGTCTCTTGTTCAACAGGAGAAGATGGACAGACTCTGTTAGGAGGAACACAGGGAAACATGAGGTGAAAATTATACTCAGGGAATACGTCCGCCTTCACCGACAGCGTCAGGAAACGAAGCTACAGCCTAACGAGACGCCAAGTACGCGACGTTTTACTGTGGACAGTCCAGCAGATTGTCTCGCTCTGACAGAGATGATCTACTGTGTATTCAGATAATATCTTTCCTGTTGTCTTCTCATTGTACATAACTTTCTTCGGGTCAGATGCCTGGCGTAGATCGCAACAACCAAATGTAACCAAGTTACGATCGCCCGCCGGGGTGAAAGACGGCCTTTGTAATGTATTATTAAAGTGAGATGAAAAGACTTCAAACAGCACGTCCCATTGGGTACATGTCTCTTATCTCTGATGCGAGACACCAGCAGCAACTGTATCGAGGACATTCAGTGATCTCACTGAGGTGGTTGTGGTGTGAGGCCGAGCGAGATAATGACTGTTTTCGTGTTAGCGAGATCGATGTGTGTGTCCCGGTAAACAACGTGAGGTTATAGCACCTCCCGATGACCAACGTTGTCAACATAAGGTTCATAGACTGGCTGGATCCTGAGCTGTTTGGGTCACCAAGATCAGAGGAGTATTATTCCTTGAGTGTATCGCTACGTAGTCTGTTCACCAAGATGAGATGGACCACATTCCTCCGGTGTTATGTTAATACGTCATGTAACTGACCACACTTCATTCATTATGAAAAACAATCATTGTACTGGAGGAGGATATACAGAGAGAGTGTCAGGTGTTGTTCGTCATGCTGGCACGACCAGTGAGTGTTACATAAGACAGAGCCACACGGCGTAGCTTCCATCACGACACTGATTTCTACGATGACTGGACGGCTTCCGGCATCCAGAAAGCCTTAGACACACACACACACACACACACACACACACACACACACCTGATGTATGGATGGCATTATGTGCTCTATGAAAGTGCGCGCTCATTGATCAGTATTCGTGTATATATATATATATATATATATATATATATATATATATATATATATATATATATATATATATATATATATATATATTTGCGTGTGTGGACGTATGTATATACATGTGTATGGGGGGGGGGGGGTTGGGCCATTTCTTTCGTCTGTTTCCTTGCGCTACCTCGCAAACGCGGGAGACAGCGACAAAGTATAATAAAAAAAAAAAAAAAATATATATATATATATATATATATATATATATATATATATATATATATATATATATATAGATATATATATAATTTTTTTCATACTGTTCGCCATTTCCCGCGTTAGCGAGGTAGTGTTAAGAACAGAAGACTGGACCTTTGAGGGAATATCCTCACCTGGCCTCCTTCTCTGTTCCTTCTTTTGGAAAATGAAAAAAAAAAGAACGAGAGGGGAGGATTTCCAGCCCCCCGCTCCCTCCCCTTTTAGTTGCCTTCTACGACACGCAGGAAATACGTGGGAAGTATTCTTTCTCCCCTATCCCCAGGGATATATATATATATATATATATATATATATATATATATATATATATATATATATATATATATATATATATATACACAACCTTCACTTCACCATGAAGAGGTATATGCACAGTCACCACTGGAAAGAGAAAATGTGAACAGTGAGTACTTTCGTTTGTTACATCCTCAGACAGAGAATGTAATAAAGGAAAGTTCTTAGTTCTCATGACGTAATGACTGTGTTGTATTTTGTAGATTTGTTTATGTTAGCTGAGCAACTAAGGAATATAGTGCCATTTGACTGTATATATATATATATATATATATATATATATATATATATATATATATATATATATATATATATATATATATATATTAGTCTGAGCCAGGTACCCATTTTGTCGACCTATCCTCAAAGGACGATGAACAGCTGGGTTGACTGTGGACCGACTGCCGCAACCAGGATTCGAACCTACGCGCTCGACTCTGGGCGGCCCCTGAATGCGTCACGGTCAGGAACGCTACCCGCTACACTACGCTATGTACACTCAGGGTGTGTAACATAAGTACAATATATTTTCCCATACGTAAGCTGCTACTCCCAAGATGTCCAGTTGGTTGGACTGGAAGCGACGCAAGCCATCACTTTTGTCGTAACTGTGACTTACTGAGGACTTACAATACCTGGTAGTCAGGTGTGTGGGTCAGGGTAACGTGGTGACGCGCGTATGACTTTTACGGTAGTCAGGTGTGTGGGTCTGGGTAACACATGACTGGCTAACAACCTCCCATGCTTCCTACCATATGTAAGACGAGGGAGGCGTTCACCGTCATCATAACACTGGAAACGGCGTGACTGAGCACTGAGACTCCACCCACCTCACCTCCCCACACTATGGTGGCTGCAGGTCAGCTAGGACGGGGAGGGTCGTGATACACATGGGTGTCTTAGAGGAACACAAGTGTCCCGCGCGTGAAGACCATCTCCCGCCTTCCATCGTAACAGTGACGAGAAGAGAGAGAGAGAGAGAAAGAGAGAGAGAGAGAGAGAGAGAGAGAGAGAGAGAGAGAGAGAGAGAGAGAGAGAGCGAGAGCGGAAAGTGCTTCCATGTCTTACTGGCATTTTTAGTCTTCAAAACTGCCAAATATTTCAAATAAGTATTCCATTTTCTTCCACATTTTCTTTTGTGTTCAGTATATTCAGCGCAGCGCCTCCCTCCTCCCGGCCTCTGCTGTACCAAAGCGTCGTCGACCTTCCCCGCTGATTCCCGAGTGTGTGAGTCGTGCCGTTGTGTGTGGCTGGCGTAATGGGAGCGCTGGTGGTCGTGTCATGCAAGGCGGCTGGTGGTGTGTGGCATTGTTATCCTCCTCACCGGGACGTGTCCACCGCGGGAGGACGCAACCAGACCTCGTGAGGCTAGCCACACTACCACTCCTTCTGTCTATGAGGATAAACGCCTTGATTTTGAAGGCCTATTTTTCCGGGGGTTTACTATCCCTGAGTCTGGGGGACCAGCCCCGTCATCCCAGAGTCTGGGGGTCTAGCCCCGTCACCCCAGAGTCTGGGGGTCTAACCGTGTCACCTCAGAGCCTGGGGTCTAACCGTGTCACCTCAGAGCCTGGGGGTCTAACCCTGTCATCCCAGAGTCTGGGGGTCTAGCTCCGTCACCCCAGAGTCTGGGGGTCTAACCCCATAAGTATGACTAATTCCTTGCCGTCCACTTCCTGCGCAGGGCGTGTTGGCCGGATCTGATCGCCTGTCCATGTCCTTGATCCGACCTGCTGATGCTGTTATGGTTCACCTTCCTCGACCTCTCGTGTGTCCCTCACTCCCCTGATGAAGATATTGATGCTGGGTGCTATGATGAGGTGCAGAACGTGACATTATTGCCTTATGGTGACTAACGCGTGAAAGTTTAATATGCGACGTGAGTCAAAGACGAGACTTGAGATGACCAAATCTTTTCTCTGTGATGTTGGGCGTAGCTTACCTGTGCATGTGAGTTCCTATTAGCGGGTCATCCTCAGCAGGAGTCTCGTGTGTCTGAGCGGGAGGGAGAAAGTTGAGGGTGTAAGGTGAGGAGGTTATACCTGCTGGCCACACTACCAGACGCGTGATGATCGTGGGTGAATGTGGTGGATAATGGGCTACTGTTGGCCTCACTCTCGCATGTTGTCCTGCGCCAGAGAAACTCTCAGTACGTTATGGGAAACACACCATAGGCCGCATATCCCAGGACCTCTGCGCTAAGCCGCACGTCCCAGGACCTCTGCGCTAGGCCGCACATCCCAGAACCTCTGCGCTGGTTTAAGTGCCGGAGGTTTGGTTACTGGAAACTTGTGCCTCACAACATGGTCGACGTAAATGTCCGAGAGAGAGAGAGAGAGGGACACACGAAGCTGAGGAGTGTGTTTCACACGGTCAGCTGCTGTAACTGTGGAATGAACCGTACTTGATTGGTCTCACAACCTTCCTCATTGGAAGGAGGAGGAGGAGGAGGAGGAAATCTGTGTGTGGTGAAGCTAGAAAGAGGCTGAGGGCGTCCCTAGATACACCAAGAGGCAACACATCTCCCGTAGAGGCATTGAAGATGCAGCCTCAGATGAGCGTGCAAGGACGCCAGACCGACCCACTTCCAGAACTGCTTCTTCACCGGTTTGCGTCAGCGTAAAGTCGTTGGCTGACCCTGAGCCGTCAGCACGAACAAAGATGCGTTATTACGCAAAATGTAGCGGCTCGAAGGACGCAGCTATAACGCAGAGGAAGGAAGACCATAGCTTGAGTCTCACACAGCTGGAAAAGGGTCATTATAAAACTCACAACGCCGGGAACTAAGTGTGAGTCATTGTCAGTCGCCCGTTGTAGCCACTCTGGTTCCAGCACGACCACTGGGGAGTTCTTGTGTGGACTCGGTGGGCTCATGGAAGGCGCCACAGTCTGAGGTCCGCGAAACTGCCCAGAGTCGAGCAAGAGAAGGCGTCGACACACAGGCCGCTCACATAATGTGCAACACATTCTGTATTTTACTGTGGAGTCGTACACGTCTGGAGAGTGAAGACCTGCTATCCAACCTTATGGCGTTATGTGCACCAACCGGCATCTGTGTACAGGAAACGAATGATACTACAAGTGTTCATGGATGGGTAATATTATACTACAAGTGTTCATGGATGGGTAATATTATACTACAAGTGTTCATGGATGGGTAATATTATACTACAAGTGTTCATGGATGGGTAATATTATACTACAAGTGTTCATGGATGGGTAATATTATACTACAAGTGTTCATGGATGGGTAATATTATACTACAAGTGTTCATGGATGGGTAATATTATACTACAAGTGTTCATGGATGGGTAATATTATACTACAAGTGTTCATGGTTGGGTAATATTATACTACAAGTGTTCATGGATGGGTAATATTATACTACAAGTGTTCATGGTTGGGTAATATTATACTACAAGTATTCATGGATGGGTAATATTATACTACAAGTGTTCATGGATGGGTAATATTATACTACAAGTGTTCATGGATGGGTAATATTATACTACAAGTGTTCATGGATGGGTAATATTATACTACAAGTGTTCATGGATGGGTAATGTTATACTACAAGTGTTCATGGATGGGTAATATTATACTACAAGTGTTCATGGATGGGTAATATTATACTACAAGTGTTCATGGATGGGTAATATTATACTACAAGTGTTCATGGATGGGTAATATTATACTACAAGTGTTCATGGATGGGTAATATTATACTACAAGTGTTCATGGATGGGTAATATTATACTACAAGTGTTCATGGATGGGTAATATTATACTACAAGTGTTCATGGATGGGTAATATTATACTACAAGTGTTCATGGATGGGTAATATTATACTACAAGTATTCATGGATGGGTAATATTATACTACAAGTGTTCATGGATGGGTAATATTATACTACAAGTGTTCATGGATGGGTAATATTATACTACAAGTGTTCATGGATGGGTAATATTATACTACAAGTGTTCATGGATGGGTAATATTATACTACAAGTGTTCATGGATGGGTAATATTATACTACAAGTGTTCATGGATGGGTAATATTATACTACAAGTGTTCATGGATGGGTAATATTATACTACAAGTGTTCATGGATAGGTAATATTATACTACAAGTGTTCATGGATGGGTAATATTATACTACAAGTGTTCATGGATGGGTAATATTATACTACAAGTGTTCATGGATGGGTAATATTATACTACAAGTGTTCATGGATGGGTAATATTATACTACAAGTGTTCATGGATGGGTAATATTATACTACAAGTGTTCATGGGTAGCACCAGTGATGACCTTCCTGGTCAGAGCGACTCCTCACACTTCACCGTCAGAGTTCACTTGACCTGATCATGGGGGAGACGCGGAACGTTCTGGTCAACACCGACCTGATCATGGGGGAGACGCGGAACGTTCTGGTCAACACTGACCTGATCATGGGGGAGACGTGGAACGTTCGGGTCAACACTGACCTGATCATGGGGGAGACGCGGAACGTTCGGGTCAACACTGACCTGATCATGGGGGAGACGCAGAACGTTCTGGTCAACACTGACCTGATCATGGGGGAGACGTGGAACGTTCGGGTCAACACTGACCTGGTGACCTGCTGTAAACGTGTGTTGTAGGTGGAGATCCTCCAGCGACTTCATGAAGTAATAATCATCAGTTATTTACGTAATTTCCTCAACGCCTCCGAGACGGATGAACGTGATGGTCAATATTTGTTAGCTCAGGTTCCTCTTACCCTGTCATATAGTACAATGACTCTCCTCTGTTGACAGAGCCATAGATGAATGCTTAAGCTTATATCACGATAATTCTTCAATGGACTTCAGACTCGGTGTCAACCCGTAAATCCGTCCAAATCTTACATACCACGGATGCAAATGTGTAACGAGAGATCATGATATTATCAGAGGTCGTGCTTGATTCACATTCGTCATGTTGTGTTGGTTACCTGGTTGTCGTGTGTGGCCAGGGACAACACCCCAACACACAGAGGAAGATGACCCACACAACGACGGAGGTTCCTCGGGCGCTGCACTTACAGGTATACCAACTGTGAGGTGATATTCACCATGTCCTCCGGGGCGACGTCAGCACCACAAGCCACTGGCCGACTTCCTCCCCCCTGATCATGACGGTGGAAGAGGGGAGGTCCTGCTCCCCCTCGTCTCCCGCACTGTATCACCCATCTCACCCACCTCCAGCCCTATACATCATCCATCTCACCCACCTCTAGCCCTACATCATCCATCTCACCCACCTCTAGCCCTACATCATCCATCTCACCCACCTCCAGCCTTACATCGTCCATCTCGCCCACCTCCAGCCTTACATCATCCATCTCGCCCACCTCCAGCCTTACATCGTCCATCTCACCCACCTCCAGCCTTATGTCATCCAAGTCACCCATCTCCAGATCGACGTTTTCAAGGTTGCCTCTTAACCTTCGGGTCATGATGTTTTCAATAACTTTTTGCTGAGGTCTTGGTTTTCTGTAGGGCTGTATCAGGTTCGGGCGGGTCATATGCCATTGAGAGGCAGTTGTCAGCGGGCCAGTCTGGCTGAGTGTATGGTGTGGTGTGGGATGGTGCTCTCTGGTCTGAGTCAGTCAGTCAGTTACTTCTTTTTTATGATCTCAGTTGTAGTTTCTGTTTACTCCTGGCGTGATCTTGAACACTGTTCTTCATGTGTTTATGAATTCTGTTGCCACATCTTCATCAGTTTTATTATTGTCAATTTTCATATATAACATGTCATCTCTGGGATTCCCTTGTAAGCATCTTGCTCCTTGCCGTGATGTTTCTGTGTCACTATATTTCTGTGCTACGGAGTTGATAGTATTGCCACAGCACAGGTTATGTTGTTCTCATGCTGTTTCCCTTAAGGTCTGCTGGAAGTCTTGACATTGTTGGTATAAAGCGTAGGTCCAGCCCTTCATGTAAATGTGTTCAGTCTCTATGATTTCAGGAGGGTATGAATATGTCTTGCTTCTGTTGACGGGGGGCAGCAGCTAGTTGCGATTTCTGATGGTGTCATACCACCTATCTGGAGCCTTGTCACTTTGCCTCCCCTTGAGGTGAGTACTGGGGGGGGTGTTCCACAGAGGAGGTTCCAGTTAGCTTTCTGCTGCCACTCTGTGGACCAGTACTTTTGGCACCAGTAGCCCTGGCACTGCTGGTATCACTGGCACTTGATACTGGTGGCACTGGCGCCCCCGGCAGTGGTACTGACACTCCCATTATCTGCCTCCATCTTTATAGCCAGCAAGGAACACAGGAGGCCCATCAGTGACGTCAGAATGATGTCAGCCAACAAGGGAATCACCAGTTAGCCTGAGGACATAGCCATAGTCTGGCCAGGAGTGGTGGACGGTTCATCTTCAATTTTCACAACAAAATTCTGCTCAAGTCCAAAAGTGCCACAAACTCTCAATAGTTCCCAGCATCTCTAGTGGTCCCTACACTTCCTGCCTTGACCTTGGTCAGCTAATACTCTCAGAAACAGCTGAAAACTGTGACAGAAGCGCCGTGTTGGCTCTGAGACTCCCGTTTTCTGTGTTTGAGTGATGACGATGATGATAATAATCTGCTCATTGATCTTAACGAGTCACTTGGCTTTAGCTGGCACGGGTCCTTGTCTTAAGACGACCCGTTCCCCTCCCTAACCTTGTGTCACAGTTTATTGACTACAGTGCAGCCAAAGGCTGACACTATACAAAGAGATTACACACATAATTCCTCTAGCTATGTACAACTCTTCAAATGTTTGACCTCCTGGTGTGGAGTGTGGCTGTCCTCACCACCACATGCTGTAACCCTGTGTGTAGGGGAGTTCAATGTCCACCACCAGGATCAGTCAGGCTCTGCCTGGGATGATGCAGATGAAGCTGAGACTCTATTTTTTCTCCTTTTAACAATGACGAACAAATAATGAAGTGTTCATCACATGTTCCTGTCTCTCTCTCGACCACTCTTACAACATGTTCTACCACTTTCTGGTCACCACTGAACCTGCCACTATACATGCACTGTATCTACTATCTTGGGTTCCTCTAACCACCACCTCATCTCTGTCACCACCAGTTGGGCACACCCTTTCCGCCACACCACCTCCTCTTCCTCCCCATCTCCTCCCACTGAACCTCTGCCATCGTGGAAGTCTTACAGTTTTTTTTATCCATGGTTTCCAGCTGCTGGAAGATCGCTTCGTGGACCAAGACCTGACGGTAATAGCAAGTGTTATTACGATGAACTTCCAGTCCACGTAGATTATTTCGCTCGGTCGTTTGTGTCACTCAAATGAGTTTCTTTTTGAGAGGCGATAGTACCTGTGTACTGCCTCGCATTTCACTGTATGGATATTGATTGTGGTCACAACACAGCTTCACTCACATCGGTAAGGCGATAACTATAAGCTGTCCAGTAACCGAACTTTAGCAAGAGTGTTAATTGTGCAGACTCGTACAGACGACGTACACATGAGGCCAGTGGTGTGAGAGTGACATACGAGCAGTATGGATACAACACAATACGTAGTGACCATCATGATGACCAGAAACATCCACCTGGCGCTTCTTCACATCGTGTACAGATGATATCATCCGGCTCGTAAGGTCATATATAGACTGAATGGGGCTGTAACATAGCCAGCAGACTTCCCTGTAGAGTGTTCGTCCAGAAATAACTGATTATCTTTTTTGTTGATGTGTTCCACTGAACGCCACCTTGCTCATTAATGGCAACATGGATTCCCCAAGAGTAGAACACAATGGTAAACCGAGATAACGCGCGTTCGCCAGCTCACATTTTACCAGTGTCGTCGAGAACAAGTATAGCAAGTTGATGGTGATGAAACAAGAAGTTTGGTCATCCATTTTATTCCTTAACTCCTGTACGTCTCTTACCCAACCACGCCACCAAGCATATAAAATTGTTTACGCTGTCACTTTTACGTTTTCTTTTAATTAGCAATTGATACGTTTTCTTTTAAGAGTATGCATATACTATTCTTTTTTCGGACTTATAACTTCGATTTATTGTAATGGTGATGACTTGAGGGAAAGAAATGATCGTTTTCTCTCTGTAGCTCCCTCATACCGTCTCCCTCACTCTCATAACCACCCTCCATCATTATTCCTCTCCCTACTAGACGATAGACAGCCACCCAGCAGGGAGGTATCGGTACTACCCGCCTTGGGGGAGATATTAATGACAAGGAAACGAAAAATTTTGACCAACAAAAAAAGAAAAAAATGAACAATAAAGAGTCCTGATCCGGTATTATAAGTTAGGCACAATATACCCCAGCGAAGGGGTAACGTTAAGCCATAATTTCCAGAGGAATAGAAGAACTGGACATGTAGGAAAATGGCGCTAAGATATCAGAAGACATCAACTAGATCAAGATGATCCTGGCAGTCCAGTGTAGACGTTCATCTCCACCTGACCAGAGCGCTGGTAAGGCCACACCTGGAATGTCCAGCGATTCCACGTCCCACAGATTCCAGTCCATCGAAAGTAAGGCAATACAGAGAGCGAGACCAGAGCATAGCAAGCCATGGAAAGGTTTGTGGGGCCTGGGTGGGGATAGGGAGCTGTGGTTTCGGTGCATTACACATGACAGCTAGGGACTGAGTGTGTGCAAATTTGGCGTTTCTTAGTCTCTTTCGTGGCGCTACCTCGCTGACGCAGGGGATGGCGATCGGGTGTGCGGGAAGAGAAGAGAATATGTATGTTATCTTTGTGTGTGTGTGTGTGTGTGTGTGTGTGTGAATGTCTTTCTTCGTATGTTTCCTGGCGCTACCTCGCTCACGCGAGAAACGGCAATCAAGTATTGGGGGGAATGACATGCAATATGTGCACAGGACATCAAGAAATAATGCTCCAACGAACAAAACAAACAAACAAAAAGATACAGACAGAATATATTAAAAAGAAAACGGATAGTGTTTCATTGTGGACTGAATTATTCTCGATGAAGCATTTCTACACACATGGCTCAACACACACATTATTCAACACACACATATGGCTCAACACACACATGGCTCAGTACACACATTGTTCAACACACACATGGGTCAACACACACACACACACACACACACACACACACACACACACACACACACACACACACATGGATCAACACACATTACTCAACAAGAACATGGCTAAGCATACACATAGCTCAACACACACATTGCTCAACACACGACTCAACACACACATGGCTCAACACTTACACTGCTCAACACCCACATAGCTCAACACCCACATAGGTCAACACTTACTTTGCTCAATACACACATTGTTCAACACACATGACTCAACACACACATAGCTCAACACTTACATTGCTCAACACATATTGCTCAACACCCACATAGCTCAACACGTACTTTGCTCAATACAAACATTGCTCAACACACATGGCTTAACACACCCATTGCTAAACACAGACATAGCTCAACACACACATGGCTCAGCACTTACATTGCTCAACACACACATGGCTCAACACGTACTTTGCTCAGTATACACATTGTTCAACATACACATTGCTTAACACACATGGCTCAACACTTACATTGCTCATCACACACATTGCTGAACACACACACAGCTCAATACACACATTGCTCAACACCCTCATGGCTCAACACACACATGGCTCAACACGTACTTTGCTCAATGCATACATTGCTTAAACACACATTGCTCAAACACACACATTGCTCAACACACATGGCTCAACACACATGGCTCAACACACACATGGCTCAACACTTACATTGCTCAACACACACATTGCTGAACACACACACAGCTCAATACACACATTGCTCAACACCCACATGGCTCAACACCCACATGGCTCAACACCCACATGGCTCAACACACACATGGCTCAACACGTACTTTGCTCAATGCACACATTGCTCAAACACACACATTGCTCAACACACATGGCTCAACACACACATGGCTCAACACACACATGGCTCAACACACATGGCTCAACACACACATGGCTCAGCACACACTTTGCTTAATGCAGATGAATCAACACAGATGACTCAACACATATTTCTCACACACACATTGCTCAACACACACATTGCTCAACACACACATGGCTCAATATACACTTCGCTCAATACACACTTTGCTCAATACACACATAGCTCAACACACACTTTGCTCAACATATACATGGTTCAACACACACACGACTCAACACAGATTGCTCAACACACACATGGCTCAATACAACATGGCTCAACACACACTTTGCTCAACACACACTTTGCTCAACACACACTTTGCTCAACACACACATGACTCAACACGCACATTGAACAACACGCGCATTGCTTAACACACATTGCTCAACACTCACATGGCTCAACACACACATGACTCAACACGCACATTGAACAACACGCACATTGCTCAACACACATTGCTCAACACTCACATGGCTCAACACACACATGGCTCAAAACACACATCTAAACGCATACTTTGCTCAGTACACACATGGCTTAACACACACTTTGTCAATACACACATGGCTTAGCACACACATGGCTCAAAACACACATGGCTACACACACACACACACACACACACACACACACACACACACACACACACACACACACACACACACGGCTCAACAAACACATTACTCAACAAGTACATGGCTCAGCACACACATGACTCAACGCGCACATTACTCAACACACATGATTCAACACCCATATGGCTCAACACACACATTGTTCAACACACGCATTCCTAAACACACACATTGTTCAACACACGACTCAACACACACATTGCTCAACACGCGTGGCTCAACACTTGCACTGCTCAACACACACTTTGCTAAACACACATAGCTCAACACACACATTGCTCAACCAAGCACATAACTCAACACCCACATGGCTCAACACACACATGGCTCAACACACACATGGCTCAACACACGCTTGGCTCAATACACACATTGCTCAACACACATGGCTCAACACACACATTGCTCCACACACAAACATGGTTCAACACACATATGGCTCAACACACACTTTGCTCAACACACACTTTGCTCAACACACACTTTGCTCAACACACACTTTGCTCAACACACACATGACTCAACACACATTGCTCAACACACACATGGCTCAACACACATTGCTCAACACTCACATGGCTCAACACACACATGGCTCAAACACACATGGCTCAACGCATACTTTGCTCAATACACACATAGCTTAACACACTTTCTCAATACACACATGACTTAACACACTTTGTCATTACACACATGGCTCAACACACACCTGGCTCAGCACACACATGGCTCAACACACACATGGCTTAACGCATACTTTGTTCAATACACACATGGCTCAACACACACGTCTCAACACACACATGGCTCAACGCATACTTTGCTCAGTACACACATGGCTTAACACACACTTTGTCAATACACACATAGTTCAACACACACATGGCTCGGCACACACGTCTCAACACGCACATGGATCAGCACACTCATGGTTCAACACACACATGGCTCAAAACACACATAGCTCAACGCATACTTTGCTCAATACTCACATGGCTTAACACACTTTGTCTATACACACATGGCTCAACACACACATGGCTCAACGCATATTTTGCTTGACACACATGGCTTAACACACAGTTTGTCAATACACACATGGCTCAACACACACATGGCTCAGCACACACTTTGCTCAATACACATATTGCTCAACACACACATAGCACAAAACACACATGACAAGACATTGCTCAACACACACATGGCTAAACACACACATGGCTCAACACACACTTTGCTAAATGCACACTTTGCTCAATACACACATGGCTTAACACACACATGGCCCAACATACACATGGCTCGACACACACATGGCTCGACACACACATGGCTCAACACATACATGGCTCAACACACACTTTGCTCAGCGCACACATTGCTCAGCACGCACATTGCTCAATACACTTTGCTCAATACACACATGGCTGAAAACACATTGCTCGATATATACATAGCTCAACACACATATGGCGCAACACACACACATGGCTCAACACACACTTTGCTAAATACACTCATTGCTCAAAACAAGCTTTTCTCAACACACATGACTCAACACACACATGGCTCAACACACATTGCTCAACACACATATGGCTCAACACACACATGGCTCAACACACACTTTGCTCAATACACACATTGCTCAATACACACATTGCTCAAAACAAGCTTTTCTCAACACACATGACTCAACACACACATGGCTCAACACACATTGCTCAACAGACACATTGCTCAGCACATTCATGGCTCAGCACACATATACACACATGGCTCAACACACATTGCTCAACAGACACATTGCTCAACACATTCATGGCTCAGTACACATATACACACATGGCTCAACACACATTGCTCAACAGACACATTGCTCAACACATACATGGCTCAGCACACATATACACGCATGGCTCAACACACACATTGTTCAACACATATCGCTCAACACTCTTGCAGGGTCCCACAAACCTTCTGTTACACATAGACCGATCTGTGCCAATAATGGCACACCAGAACACACACACACACACACACACACACACTTCAGACAGGTGGAGTGGTGTTCGGCCCACCTGTTCTCCACGCCTCTTGTATTTCCTCCTGCCCAACCCTCTCATATTTAAATTCCAGTCTTTCTCGTGGCACAAACTCTTCCTTCTGACCAACTATCGTCGCGGCGCACGAGTCTGAAGGTTCTATTATCGTGCCCTGGCAACCTACCGGTCCACATTGCGTCCGATTTCGTGTATGATACGCGTAGGACACAGTTGTCACTAGTATTTGAATGGCCAGATATGCAGGCAGGCAGTCATTAATGACGAATACGGTTAATCTAATCGGTTTTAAGTTTCGGCGAATAAACAGTGTAGCAGAGAACTATTTTTGTCAATCTCAAATGTAACGCTGAGAGAGAGAGAGAGAGAGAGAGAGAGAGAGAGAGAGAGAGAGAGAGAGAGAGAGAGAGAGAGAGAGAGAGAGGTAGCGCAACACACAATTATGGATGTATGAAGCATGGTGCAGCGGGTAGAGAATAAGGCAAGTCCGGACATCAATTGCAAACATTCAGCTTTCCCGCCTCCTCCTGTCAGCTCTACCGCCACCAACAACATAACCAACAACATTGCAGTATTCTATATTTTATGAGTAATAATGTAGGAAATAAGGGCACAAGGTAATCTGTTTATTATGGTATTTCAGAATACGACGTAGATTATTTCATATCTAACATGTTGTCGATCAGCTGAATGCACTACTTCGGTCGGCGGAAGGCAGTGTTCGAGCCCTTTATAAATTGTAATCAGCGACCTTTTTGAGTTAACAAAACAGCTGGTAGCGACAGTACTTATTCTTCAAAACTCAAAACCAACTATAATTGACTATAATCGTTATTAATGACTGCCTGCATATTTGGCCATTCAAATACTACTAACAACTGTGTCCTATGCGTATCATATTATACACGAAATCGGACGCATTGTGGACAGGTAGGTTGCCAGGGCACGATAATGGAACCCTCAGACTCGTGCGCCGCAACTGTGACCAACTTTACGTACCTCATTGCTTGACGTGTCTCATAACTTATCCTGTCTCATAACATCCTGCTTCACAGATGAGGAAAAATGCACCTGTTGGCCATCGTCCTTGATACGGTTGCTATTTTTGATCACAGTACAACAGAATTATTGCCACACTGTCACACCTCGCCCTGACGTGCCACTAGTAGGCTGAGGACGGCGGACTCATGACTTACACTGTTTGTAAGTTTTCTGAATGATAGACTCAACTCTGACGATCTGTTGTGCTGGTGTAAGACTCACTGAGGGTGGCTGTACTCGTAGGGCTGGGGATAGAGGGTGGCTGGACTCGTAGGGCTGGGGATAGAGGGTGGCTGGACTCGTAGGGCTGGGGATAGAGGGTGGCTGGACTCGTAGGGCTGGGGATAGAGGGTGGCTGGACTCGTAGGGCTGGGGATAGTGAAAGTCAGAAACTGACTATGATGGAGTTGTAGGTAGCATTACTCCAGATAGGGAAGGAGAAGGTGCCATTAAAAAAAGAAATTTAAAGAAACCCAGAGCACTGTTTGTGCTGAGGACCCATGTCATACCACTGGTGAGGTGTGAAGATTCTTTAGTGGGTAAATAGCCCATTACGGAGGACCACTGTGGAACCAATGTAAAAAGAAATAAGATAACGTTGAACTGTTTGTTAATGTGGCTACCGAACATGACCTGCAAGATACCAGAGAAAATGGTCAGATGACACGTAGCTTGACGAGTCTACTGGATTTCTGTGGCAGAGTAAGCAACAGTCTTGGAGGAGAGAGGGATAGATAGACGGGGTTTCATACTGTCCGCCATACTGATGATGAAGCACGACATCCAAGCAGGTGTCACAGAAGAACTGATCCGATGACCTGCCACCTGCCTGACTGGAAGGGAACAGAAGCCACAGGTCAAGGAAACCGTCCTTAAGCTGAGGTTAGGAGGTGATAGATGGGAGTCCCTCAAGGCTCACTGTTACGACCAATGCTGTTCACCGAACGAGATGCGCTCACACATGGATATGTATCTGCCATGTAACACGGGTGTGATGAAGTGTTGAGAGACCTCGAGGAGATGCAGCTGCTGTGGTCTGACGGACGCCTGATGGAATCTAACCCCATATAACGCAGAGCCAGGAAGATAAGGAGAGGTTTAAGCAAATCGTGAATATCCTTCTCGGGGTAAATGACTTACAGTGTCCTACAGTGAAAGGGAACTTGGAATTGACATCAGAATGAACACGTCACTGTATTTTTTCACTGTCATAACTGCCTTCAGGAACATTGTCTGTAAGGGTTTTGTGAAGTTCTACAACGTATATACGACTTGAGCAAGCATATGGAGATACACCACGGCACACCCCACCACATCACATGACATCACACTACACCATCCCACACCAAACCACGCTACACCACGGCACACCACACCACATCACATGACATCACACTACACCATCCCACACCACATACAAGTCACCATCCCATACCGAACCACATGACACCACACCATACTTAACAGTAGAACACTAGACCATACCACAGCACGAGGCACCACACCACCAGTAACCTAACCACTACACACCAACAAACAAACACGACCACCAACACCCACACCACACCACACCACACAACAAAACACCGCAACATGACAACAAAATACCATATCGAACCATACCACACAACCTACAACCACACCACATCACACCACCAACAACCACACCACATCACACCACCAACAACCACACAACATCGCACCACCAACAACCACACCACATCACACCACCAACAACCACACCACATCACACCACCAACAACCACACCACATCACACCACCAACAACCACACCACATCACAATACCAACAACCACATCACACCACCAACAACCACATCATACCACCAACAACCACACCACATCACACCACCAACAACCACACCACATCACACCACCAACAACCACACAACATCACAATACCAACAACCACACCACATCACACCACCAACAACCACACCACATCACACCACCAACAACCACACCACATCACACCACCAACAACCACACAACATCACAATACCAACAACCACACCACATCACACCACCAACAACCACACCACATCACACCACCAACAACCACACCACATCACACCACCAACAACCACACCACATCACACCACCAACAACCACACCACATCACACCACCAACAACCACACCACATCACACCACCAACAACCACACCACATCACACCACCAACAACCACACCACATCACACCACCAACAACCACACCACATCACACCACCAACAACCACATCACATCACACCACCAACAACCACATCACATCACGCCACCAACAACCACATCACATCACACCACCAACAACCACACCACATCACACCACCAACAACCACACCACATCACGCCACCAACAACCACACCACATCACACCACCAACAACCACATCACATCACACCACCAACAACCACATCACATCACGCCACCAACAACCACACCACATCACACCACCAACAACCACACCACATCACGCCACCAACAACCACACCACATCACACCACCAACAACCACATCACATCACACCACCAACAACCACACCACATCACGCCACCAACAACCACACCACATCACAATACCAACAACCACACCACATCACACCACCAACAACCACACCACATTACACCAACAACAACCACACCACATCACACCAACAACCACACCACATCACGCCACTAACAACTACACCACATCACGCCACCAACAACTACACCACATCACACCACCAACAACCACACCACATCACACCACCAACAACCACACCACATCACACCACCAACAACCACACCACATCACACCACCACCAACAACCACACCACATCACACCACCAACAACCACACCACATCACACCACCACCAACAACCACACCACATCACACCACCAACAACCACACCACATCACACCACCAACAACCACACCACATCACGCCACTAACAACTACACCACATCACGCCACTAACAACTACACCACATCACACCACCAACAACCACACCACATCATAGCACCACCAACAACCACACCACATCACACTACCAACAACCACACCACATCACACTACCAACAACCACACCACATCACACCACCAACAACCACACCACATCACACCGCCACCAACAACCACACCACATCATAGCCCATCACGTACGT
The DNA here is from genome assembly GCF_036320965.1 of Panulirus ornatus. NCBI lineage: Eukaryota > Metazoa > Arthropoda > Malacostraca > Decapoda > Palinuridae > Panulirus > Panulirus ornatus. The sequence continues at coordinate 36,501,913 of NC_092234.1, read as the reverse complement.
CCTCTGGATCAGGTCTATGGCCTTTTGTTATAAACACGTCCCCTCCACCTGTGTGACACAGCCATTACAGTGCCGTACATTTCCGGGGTCTTTGCCATCAGTACTTTCTCCTTCCCTGCTATGCCATCACCATTCATACACCCGTTACATAATGGTCCTTCTCTATGTAACATCTTTGCGAATGTTACTTTGTCTTTCATGTTGGTGGGCCAAGTCGTGAGGGTATGTCTGTGTACCCCGTGGGGTGCTGAGGTAGCTAGACTTGTGGCACACACACACACACACACACACACACACGCTGTCCCCGAGGTACGCCTGGCCAACACCTGTGGCCATAAACCAGACCCTCACCTGCCACATTATGCTGTGGTCAGAAGCCACAAAAGCCTCTATTACACGAAGCTGCGAGGGGCTGAATACCACTCCATCCGAAGGTGTACACTTGTATCCTTACCCGGACAGAACGTACACACCTGGACCTTGTACTTATGTACATATATATATATATATATATATATATATATATATATATATATATATATATATATATGTGTGTGTGTGTGTGTGTGTGTGTGTGTGTGTGTGTGTGTGTGTAGAATGGTTGGGGAGAAAGATGTGGTTGGTCGAGGGAAGGTATTCCGTGAAGATAATGATGTACGTATTCAAAATTAAGAATATTATTTCCATCATTACAATGTTGATTCAGTTTAAAAAAAAGTACACACACACACACACACACACACACACACACACACACACACACACACACACACGCAAGGAATTTGTGATAACACAATCGAGCCGGAGGAATGATGGAGAAGGTCCGAGATGCTAGATCAACATATACAACGAGATGCTCTTCAAACATGTTCTTTAAGATAATGTCAATATTTGACCAACAGAGTTAAAGAACGTAAATTATCGCCAAGCTTAAACTCTGCACACCCTGGAGACGATACTTTTTAAAGAAGATTTTGATGAAAATTCATCTTTTCGAAGTATTAATGACACACACACACACACACACACACACACACACACACACACACAGAGGTAGTTCGTTCCAGAATTTAGGTAGCGTCACCTTGAACGATTCTGAAGTGATGAGAGAGGTGAACCATGAGACACACAGCTGCTGTCGTTGACGGACGTTAACGTTATGTATATTTTCTCCAGTGTGTCATGTTATGAGCCAGGTTGGCAGGTGTCCTGTTACTGTACCATAAATCATCGAACCCAGGTCATATAGTTTGCACAATTCGTAACCATTCATCTTCTTGTGATATAAAAGTTACGTGATTGTTTATATTGCCAGCTGCAACTTGAGCAGCAAATTTCTAGCGTTTCTGGACTCGTTGCCGTAGAGTTTTGCTCGTCGCTCCCCATATATCTCTACACAATAATTGTGCCAAGAACCCAGGATTAATTGACCCTGATGCGTGTAGTATTAATAGATTCATTCCTGATGCGGTTGAAGTACATCAGTCTTCCACAGACTTCTTTGTTCATTTCATCGACGTGTGAAGCACACTTCGTATAACAGTCGATATAAAGTCTAAGGTTCTTAAAACTCTGACTAGGGATGTTGTAGCTACAATCAAAACATATACAAATGTCGTTAGGTATTCATGATACGTTATATCGTCTTCCAAAGCACCGTTTTCTCTACATTGAAAAGAAGTCCATTTTGTCGAAGATAACTTTTCGTATCAAAGTTCGTTCTGCCTTGCGAACCAATTGGTTTATGTATCATTAGAGCCAGTGTGTAGGATCTGGGTGTCGTCAGTATACTGTACGAGTGCAAGCAATCCATGTTGTGTTCTGACATATCGTTGACATAAATATTGAACAGCAGCGGACCAAGCACTGAACCCTGTGGTATCCCCATGAGTGATTTCTGATGTAGAATCGTATACGAGACTGTGCTGCCAAGCCGGACTGATTGTCTTCTGTTTTCCAAATAGCTCGCGAACCAGAGCGATTCAGTTTTTTACCCGAGATCATCTATTCAGACGTATGTGATGACTCGCATTGTCAAAGGCTTTAGAAAGGTCGCAGAGAATTAGAAAAAAGAAATTTCCTCGTTATTGATGACTTTTAATGATGCTGTGTCTGTAGACAAGTTAGGCGGGAATCCATGTTGGGTACTAGGAAGAAGATTTGATTCCAAGCAGAAGTTGAATTGGTTGGCGACAAATTTTCTTACAGATACATTAGACAACAACGAAATAGGTCGGTGATTACGAGCGTTTTCCTAATCCCCGCCTTTGAAAATGGGCACAACCACAGCACGTCTCCATAATGAAGGAAAGACACGTTATTGAAGTGTTGATAATACAGGTGAGGAGGTATGAGGAGGTCGCTGGCAGAGAATCTTTGAGGAGTCTTACTGGGATGTTGTCTGAACCTTATGAGTTGGTATCTCCCTCATGTTTTACTGTGCGTATTTACTGTGTCTACATCAGGAGGACTTAATGTGAGTAATGCTACACTTACAGATAAGCTCTTAAGGTCAGCTACTTGCTGAGCCACGTCATCAAGTATAGCACTATTTTCTCTGGTCTTCTTATCAGGAGTTCATTCACGGGTACGTTTCCATTCGCTGGCAGTGTTTCCTCTGCATCCCTCACGTTGCTTCTTCACGTAGTCAATTTTAGCAGTGAACAACATCTTTTCCACACGCTTTTTTAGCATGTCTGTATTGCTGTAGGAAAGCAGTGTTTAGCCTATCGTGTTTAAGTCTATATCTTTCATTCATTGGTGCACGTACTTCACTGTTCGTCCAGGGAATGTGTCACCTCCTCACAATTGTGGGAAACAGACCATGACTCAAGACATTTACGAAAGCTTCTGGTTGAAATTTCTGTCCTGAGAATCAACGTTGTCGGTGTTGACTATTCCATTCAAAATGATTCTCTTACACATCACAGAGAACATTACTACTGTCATTCCACAGATGACGACGTGTTTGAGTTACCGCTTGGCAGAGTCTGGGTTACCGCTTGGTAGAGTCTAGGTTACCGCTTGGCGTCTAGGTCACCGCTTGGCGTCTGGGTCACCGCTTGGCGTCTGGGTTACCGCTTGGCAGAGTCTGGGTCACCGCTTGGCGTCTGGGTCACCGCTTGTCGTCTGGGTCACCGCTTGACGTCTGGGTCATCGCTTGGCGTCTGGGTTTTGATACATTCATCGTGACTGTGATGATGATGATGAGGTCGTGGTCTGCAGTCGAGCATGGAACGACATCATCAAAGTGATTTGTCGTCTCCGTTTATTTGTAACAACGACACATCCAGCAAAGAAAACGAGCTCGAAAAAGATTCTGTTGGGTTTAGTGAGTGGAGTAAACTTCAGATCATAATTGATATTTTTAACTTTACAGTTTTCCTGTTGGTGGACGTCCTTCAAATTATCTTGGGTGACGATATATGCAGACGATGATCATACTTCGGTATTGAACAGTTACCCACATGTCTTCAGTACCCGTTGGATGTAAAGTATTTGTGTTTACAAGTTTAACCTTAAGATTATCTCTTATAGTGGAGCACACACGCACACCACCACCTCTTGCTCTACCTTCACCACTACGAAAATGAGCAATGTGTTTATGAGGATCAAGAGTGTGAGGAAGCCACCAAGTCTCGCACAGTTACATCATTACGTATTAGCTTAACTTCGTCCAGGTTACTGAGGAGGCGCTGGACTGTGTGCTCGAGGGTCAGGTAAATCCCTTTTTATTCGTCCTGTTGGTTCGTCAACCTTACCTTCCTCGCCAGCTGTCCTCAGTGGCCGACCTCTTCACAGGATTCATATTATGATTGGTGGCTAAACCTGAAATGTTGGCTGGTGGTGGCTAGCTTCACCACAGGTATGAACATCCACGCCTCCTTCTGGTATATTGACGTGAGTAAGATTTATCATGACAGCATAATGACTGTGGAGCGAGGGGTCATGCGTGCTGCGTGCCCACTGTGGTGTATGTACCCGTGTCGTGGCGCGGGTTGGGTCTGGCCGCGTGTTCACTGTGGTGTATGTACCCGTGTCGTGGCGCGGGCTGGGTCTGGCCGCGTGTCCACTGTGGTGTATGTACCCGTGTCGTGGCGCGGGCTGGGTCTGGACGCGTGTCATGACGTTGTCACTGCTTCTAACTCTGCTCTTTTTCCTTACTTACTCGCCATTGGAGCACAGAATATAATGAGGACAGTGCGTAAGAGTTCAGCAGCCGCATGACACCAACCCATGATCGACACCAAGTGTTTGGGAATGGAGCCGGATGTATCATCCCCCTGCTTATCATAATACATGTCGTCCCCTTTCCCTCGTGCCTAGTATGAAGGAAGCGTCACTCTTAGTTATCATCAGCACGGAGTTAGAGTCGCTACAAGTTCATTAACGTCGACCACTTAAGCTGGCATATCCTGGGGCAGCAGTGTAGGCACGAGCTGACAGATGAAAGTTTACATAGTGATGTTCCTTGTAGCTCACTGATGAAGGAACTAAGGTTATCTAGTTTATTATCTGGGATCACACTACTCGTATTATCTCATCATTTATATCACAATAAATAAACCATGGGATCCCCTGTGGGTGTAGTTGAATTTTCCCATCACCGAACATTTTAACCTTGTCATCGTGGGCCACCCTAATCGTTCTAAGAAAAGAACTTTCATTACGGTATGATAGCAAAACTTGACCTAGGTTTTCATCACCTGTGAGATGACTTTTGTGGGTGGTGGTGGGTGCTGTGAGGCGGGAGACACCTTCCGGAGCACAGCGCCGCTCTTACCCCTGCTCCTCCAGGCCCGTGTAATCCGCCGCGTCAGTTGGACGATCGTGTTGTACACCTTTCCAGTTCTTCGTTGAGCTCATATATTTTGTGGTCTTTTATTTGGAACTTCTTCATGAGTTTGTCTGTGAGCCGTCCTCGTCTTGAGTAGTGCAGTCTTGACCACTGTTTGCACTGCTGATGATCAGCTGAGGTTGTTCTGGATGGAGTAGGCTGGAGACGTGTTCTTGGTGCCCTGTTTATGTACAGTACCCCAGCAAACTGCGGGGATGTATGTGGTAATGTAGCTACTTGATCACTTGGTGAAAGTCCAAGCTACGGTGAGGATGGTTCATTGTGTACTGTGTTGGATGGCTGGAGCCTCTCTTAGTGCTTCGAGGTTTTCGTGGGATCCAAGTGTGTTCCATGTTGGTTCAGGTGTTGAGCTCCTGGATATGGTTTGTGTAGGCGCTGAGGACTGAGTCTGGCTGGGGAGGATAATGATAGCCTTCACCAGGTGCAGTGTGTGCCACCACGGAAGGTGTTAGTACCTGATCAGACTGTGGAGGGATATACGCGGGATGATTTCCACAGCGGGCTGGTGAAGAAAGTTTTACATTAGTTCTTATGTGATGTCTTACAGTAGATCTGAGGTCCACTCTATATCAACGGCTTTGTTTATGTCTCTTCGTACAATTGTGGGGTTCAGTGACACTTGTCCTCTGAGAATTATCTATTTTTCTGGCGCAATATCAGTGGTAGAGGTGGTGCACCACCCTCTGCGGGGACCATATCGAGTTCGATGATAGAAGCGGTTGTCTTCTAGATGTGTCCTCTCGATGTGAGGTTAATCATTCCCTGAGGGGCTTTCCCTGGTGCATCTTGGACGCCACTGGATCGGTAATGCTTGCTTGAGTGTGGCATTACCTGGTTCTGGGTGTCATTGCTGCCATGATCTCTGACACTTCAGGGAAAGTAAGCTGTACTCAGCGTAGCTCTGTGTGTAGGTGTTGAGGAAGGAGTGTGAAGGGCACGAAGAGTTAGCATGCTGACGTGTTTATTTCACTTTTGCCTGGAGCTGATTTAGTTTTTCATCATATCTACTTATCTATTTTTCTATTTGTTTATTTTATTCTATTTTCATAGGGAGGAATAGGGTTGTGGCTCTGGCCTGATGATTCTTAATGAAATGCATCTGTCAGGGGTCAGCCATGTTGAGTCTATGGTCTGATGTGGGAAGCCTCTATCCCCGTTGTAGAGTCACCCTTGTAGTTCTAACTATACATGTATTTCGCCAGTCCTCACCATGATTCATACATTCACTGAAGCACTAAACCTAACCACTCAACAACACAATAACCCCTCTTCTTATGAAATTGAACTGCAATACCATCCATTCCAGCCGCTTTGCCACACTACCTTTTACGCAAGGCTTTCACCACCTGTTCTCTATTCACCATACCCCTTTCCCTGACCATCTCTCTTCTCACACCTCTCCAACCCAAGATGGCCGCTAGGGAAGATGGGTGCCAACCACGACAAACGCTGGAAAACACAGACGTCATGGCATCATCTACAATGATGTGTTTACACCGTAACGAACATCGTAAAGCATCATATCCATTAGTAGATAATACACCTTTCAAAAGACAGAGAAAGCAACAAATATATCTACCTTTTTCGAGAGACCAGAACTACGAACGAACACAGGCCACCACCTGGACCCCGATGTTGACGTCATTCTTTATGAAGTGGAAATTCAGAAGTGTATACAATTTTGGCTTATTGTGACGCTGGCTCGGTTCATCGCCGGAGGGACGCTACACATTGTGTGTGTAAGGGGGGAGGAGACACGGGTTATACCATGGGTGTGCTACACACACACACACACACACACACACACACACACACACACACACACACACATAAAGGTTCGCTGAACTCATCACCATCTCCGACCAACAGCAGTTAACACGGCAGTTTAACAATGTGTGTGTGTGTGGGTGTGTGTGTGGGTGTGTGTGTGTGGGTGTGTGTGTGTGTGTGTGTGTGTGTGGGTGTGTGTGTGTGGGTGTGTGTGTGTGTGTGTGGCTGTGTGTGTGTGGGTGGGTGTGTGTGGGTGTGGGTGTGTGTAAGGGAAGACAGGTACATATATATGAAATGTTAAGAGACGCTACGAAACGAATGCAAATTTTGTCCCCATAACACACAAATATGAATCACACGATGGGGGAGGACATGTGCCATGGCACGCCCAACCCACCTGCAGGTCAACAGCTCGACCTGAGCTGTACTCTCTCTCTCTCTCTCTCTCTCTCTCTCTCTCTCTCTCTCTCTCTCTCTCTCTCTCTCTCTCTCTCTCTCGATGATGATCTGGGAGAGATACACCAGCTATATACCTTTACCTGTGACCTGGAGAACCAGGACTTCCGTCAGTACCAGTGACCTGGAGAACCAGGACTTCCGTCAGTACCAGTGACCTGGAGAACCAGGACTTCCGTCAGTACCAGTGACCTGGAGAACCAGGACTTCCGTCAGTACCAGTGGCCTGGAGAACCGGGACTTCCGTCAGTACCAGTGACCTGGAGAACCGGGACTTCCGTCAGTACCAGTGGCCTGGAGAACCAGGACTTCCGTCAGTACCAGTGGCCTGGAGAACCAGGACTTCCGTCAGTACCAGTGACCTGGAGAACCGGGATTCCGTCAGTATCAGTGACCTGGAGAACCAGGATTTCCGTCAGTACCAGTGACCTGGAGAACCAGGATTTCCGTCAGTACCAGTGACCTGGAGAACCAGGATTTCCGTCAGTACCAGTGATCTGGAGGACCAGGACTTCCGTCAGTACCAGTGACCTGGAGAACCGGGACTTCCGTCAGTACCTGTGGCCTGGAGAACCTGGACTTCCGTCAGTACCAGTGACCTGGAGAACCAGGACTTCCGTCAGTACCAGTGATCTGGAGAACCGGGACTTCCGTCAGTACCAGTGACCTGGAGAACCGGGACTTCCGTCAGTACCTGTGGCCTGGAGAACCTGGACTTCCGTCAGTACCAGTGACCTGGAGAACCAGGACTTCCGTCAGTACCAGTGACCTAGAGAACCAGGACTTCCGTCAGTACAAAGTGACTTGGAGAACCGGGACTTCCGTCAGTACCTGTGGCCTGGAGAACCAGGACTTCCGTCAGTACCAGTGACCTGGAGAACCAGGACTTCCGTCAGTACCAGTGACCTGGAGAACCAGGACTTCCATCAGTACCAGTGATCTGGAGGACCAGGACTTCCGTCAGTACCAGTGACCTGGAGAATCAGGACTTCCGTCAGTACCAGTGACCTGGAGAACCAGGACTTCCGTCAGTACCAGTGACCCCAGCTGACCACACCTACCGTTGAAGTTGTGACCCCAGCTGACCACACCTACCGTTGAAGTTGTGACCCCAGCTGACCACACCGATCGTTGAAGTTGTGACCCCAGCTGATCACACCGACCATTGAAGTTGTGACCCCAGCTGACCACACCTACCGTTGAAGTTGTGACCCCAGCTGACCACACCGATCGTTGAAGTTGTGACCCCAGCTGATCACACCGACCATTGAAGTTGTGACCCCAGCTGACCACACCTACCGTTGAAGTTGTGACCACAGCGACCGTTGAAGTTGTGACCCAGCTGACCATATCAACCGTTGAAGTTGTGACCCCAGCTGACCACACCGACCGTTGAAGTTGTGACCACACCGACCGTTGAAGTTGTGACCACACCGACCGTTGAAGTTGTGACCCAGCTGACCACACCAACCGTTGAAGTTGTGACCCCAGCTGACCACATCGACCGTTGAAGTTGTGACCCCAGCTGACCACACCAACCGTTGAAGTTGTGACCCCAGCTGACCACACCAACCGTTGAAGTTGTGACCCCAGCTGATCACACCAACCGTTGAAGTTGTGACCCCAGCTGACCACACCGACCGTTGAAGTTGTGACCCCAGCTGACCACACCGATCGTTGAAGTTGTGACCCCAGCTGACCACACCGACCGTTGAAGTTGTGACCCCAGCTGACCACAGCGACTGTTGAAGTTGTGACCCCAGCTGACCACAGCGACTGTTGAAGTTGTGACCCCAGCTGACCACACCGATCGTTGAAGTTGTGGCCCCAGCTGACCACACCTACCGTTGAAGTTGTGACCCCAGCTGACCACACCGACCGTTGAAGTTGTGGCCCCAGCTGACCACACCGACCGTTGAAGTTGTGACCCCAGTTGACCACACCGACCGTTGAAGTTGTGACCCCAGCTGACCACAACGACCGTTGAAGTTGTGACCCCAGCTGACCACAGCGACTGTTGAAGTTGTGACCCCAGCTGACCACACCGACCGTTGAAGTTGTGACCCCAGCTGACCACACCGATCGTTGAAGTTGTGACCCCAGCTGACCACACCGACCGTTGAAGTTGTGACCCCAGCTGACCACAGCGACTGTTGAAGTTGTGACCCCAGCTGACCACAGCGACTGTTGAAGTTGTGACCCCAGCTGACCACACCGATCGTTGAAGTTGTGGCCCCAGCTGACCACACCTACCGTTGAAGTTGTGACCCCAGCTGACCACACCGACCGTTGAAGTTGTGGCCCCAGCTGACCACACCGACCGTTGAAGTTGTGACCCCAGTTGACCACACCGACCGTTGAAGTTGTGACCCCAGCTGACCACAACGACCGTTGAAGTTGTGACCCCAGCTGACCACAGCGACTGTTGAAGTTGTGACCCCAGCTGACCACAGCGACCGTTAAAGTTGTGATCACAGCTGACCACCTCGACTGTTGAAGTTGTGACCCCAGCTGACCACACTTATCGTTGTGACCCAGCATCAGCACCATACCACAACCTCACGTCCGATACCTGGTAACTAGCAGTGTTGTACAGGTACAAGACTTGTCCTATGACTGGTACAGTGAATGTCATGGACCAGTGCATGAACCAGTGCGCAGCTAAGCAAGCAAACAGCTTAGTTTTCCCATAGTCATGTGCATGACAACTACTGCATTACTAACACACAACCAGCGTTATTCATTATTTAGTAACACAACCAGTGTTATTCGTCATTTAGTAACACAACCAGTGTTATTCATCATTCAGTAACACAACCAGTGTTATTCGTCATTGAGTAACACAACCAGTGTTATTCGTCATTGAGTAACACAACAAGATGTTTTGGAACAAGGTAAATAAAGTGCGTAAGACAAGGGAACAAATGGGAACTTCAGTGAAGGGGGCTAATGGGGAGGTGATAACAAGTAGTGGTGATGTGAGGAGGAGGTGGAGTGAGAATTTTGAAGTTTTGTTGAATGTGTTTGATGATAGAGTGGCAGATATAGTCTGTTTTGGTCGAGGTGGTGTGCAAAGTGAGACGGTTAGGGAAAATGATTTGGTAAACAGAGAATAGGTAGTAAAAGCTTTACGGAAGATGAAAGCCGGCAAGGCAGCGGGTTTGGATGGTATTGCAGTGGAATTTATAAAAACAAAAAAAAAAAAGGGGGTGACTGTGTTGTTGACTGGTTGGTAAGGTTATTTAATGTATGTATGACTCATGGTGAGGTGCCTGAGGATTGGCAGAATGCTTGCATAGTGCTATTGTACAAAGGCAAAGGGGACAAAGGTGAGTGCTCAAATTACAGAGGTATAAGTTTGTTGAGTATTCCTCGGAAATTATATGGGAGGGTATTGATAGAGAGGGTGAGGGCATGTACAGAGCATCAGATTGGGGAAGAGCATTGTGGTTTCAGAAGTGGTAGAGGATGTGTGGATCAGGTGTTTGCTTTAAGGAATGTATGTGAGAAATATTAAGAACAGCAAATGGATTTGTATGTAGCATTGATGGATCTGGAGAAGGCATATGATAGAGTTGATAGAGATGCTCTGTGGAAGGTATTAAGAATACATGGTGTGGGAGGCAAGTTGTTAGAAGCAATGAAAAGTTTTTATCGAGGATGTAATGCATGTGTACGTGTAGGAAGAGAGGAAAGTGACTGGTTCTCAGTGAATGTAGGTTTGCGGCAGGAGTGTGTGATATCTCCATGGTTGTTTAATTTGTTTATGGATGGGATTGTTAGGGATGTGAAAGCAAGAGTCTTGGAAAGAGGGCCAAGTATGCAGTCTGTTGTGGATGAGAGAGCTTGGGAAGTGAGTCTGTTGTTGTTCGCTGATGATACAGCGCTGGTGGCCAATTCATGTGAGAAACTTTAGAAGCTGGTGATTGAGTCTGGTAAAGTGTGTGAAAGAAGAAAGTTGAGAGTAAATGTAAGTAAGAGCAAGGTTATTAGGTACAGTAGGGTTGAGGGTCAAGTCAATTGGGAGGTAAGTTTGAATGGAGAAAAACTGGAGGAAGTGAAGTGTTTTAGATATCTGGGAGTGGATTTGGCAGCGGATGGAACCTTGGAATCGGAAGTGAATCATAGGGTGGGGAGGGGGCGAAAATTCTGGGAGCCTTGAAGAATGTGTGTAAGTCGAGAACATTATCTCCGAAAGCAAAAATAGGTATGTTTGAAGGAATAGTGGTTCCAACATTGTTGTATGGTTGCGAGGCGTGGGCTATGGATAGAGTTGTGCGCAGGAGGGTGGATGTGCTGGAAAGGAGATGTTTGAGGACAATATGTGGTGTGAGGTGGTTTGATCGAGTAAGTAATAATAAGGTAAGAGAGATGTGTGGTAATAAAAAGAGTGTGGTTAAGAGAGCAGAAGAGGGTGTTTTGAAATGGTTTGGTCACATGGAGAGAATGAGTGAGGAAAGATTGACCAAGAGGATATATGTGTCGGAGGTGGAGGGAACGAGGAGAAGTGGGAGACCAAATTGGAGGTGGAAAGATGGAGTGAAAAAGATTTTGAGTGATCGGGGCCTGAACATGCAGGAGGGTGAAAGGCGTGCAAGGAATAGAGTGAATTGGAACGATGTGGTATACCGGGGTCGACGTGGGCATGTGAAGCGTCTGGGGTAAATCATGGAAAGTTTTGTGGGGCTTGGATGTGGAAAGGGAGCTGTGGTTTCGGCGCATTATTACATGACAGCTAGAGACTGAGTGTGAACGAATGGGGCCTTTGATGTCTTTTCCTAGCGCTACCTTGCACACATGAGGGGGGGAGGGGGTTGTTATTTCATGTGTGGCGAGGTGGCGATGGGAATGAATAAAGGCAGACAGTATGAATTGTGTACATGTGTATATATGTATACGTCTGTGTGTGTGTATATATATATATATATATATATATATATATATATATATATATATATATATATATTTTTTTTTTTTTTCCAAAAGAAGGAACAGAGAAGAGGTCCAGGTGAGGATATTCCCTCAAAGGCCCAGTCCTCTGTTCTTAACGCTACCTCGCTATCGCGGGAAATAGCGAATAGTATGAAAAAAAAAAATATATATATATATATATATATATATATATATATATATATATATATATATATATATATGTGTGTGTGTGTGTGTGTGTGTATACGTTGAGATATATAGGTATGTATATTTGCGTGTGTGGGTGTGTATGTATATACATGTGTATGTGGGTGGGTTGGGCCATTCTTTCGTCTGTTTCCTTGCGCTACCTCGCTAACGCGGGAGACAGCGACAAAGCAAATAAATAGTAACACAACCAGTGTTATTCATCATTTAGTAACACAACCAGTGTTATTCATCATTTAGTAACACAACCAGTGTTATTCATCATTTAGTAACACAACCAGTGTTATTCATCATTTAGTAACACAACCAGTTATTCATCATTTAGTAACACAACCAGTGTTATTCATCATTTAGCAACACAACCAGTGTTATTCATCATTTAGTAACACAACCAGTGTTATTCATCAGTTAGTAACACAACCAGTGTTATTCATCATTTAGTAACACAACCAGTGTTATTCATCATTTAGTAACACAACCAGTGTTATTCATCATTTAGTAACACAACCAGTGTTATTCATCATTTAGTGTTCATCATCAATGGCGTGATGTATGTCATACACAATACTACATGCAGGGCAAGCAATATGTATCTTTCTCTCGCGTCATGTTCAGGTGTTCGTCACTAAATACACATGTTGGAAATGAATTAGAGACTTTGCTCAGTAACACTTGCTGTACTGTGTAGACAGACGCCAGTCATGTGCTTACCTCAAGCGTACAAGTACCCGACACCCAGCTTAACCCTGAGTTATTTTCGTGAGGAAGTAACTAGTTACTATAACACCCCCCCTCCCCCGTTCACCCTCCCCTCCCCACCCCCAGGCCCAGAGTGTGTACTTCCTCCAGTAAGTGTTTTAAGCTGAATGGCTGGCTACCTGAATTCAGTAAACTGTTCTCTATTTGTTGAATATTCATTTTGCACACACACACACACACACACACACACACACACACACACACACACAGGTCAGAATAATTCGCTAACTTGTGTACCTGTGTATCATCTCTGACAACAGCACATATGCTCCGGCTGTCAAGACCATACATACATGTTGTCAGTGACAGCTTTGCGGTAACCCCTAATAACAGCATTGTTGCCAGCACACGTTAAGTATTGTTATTCTGACGGTGAAGTAAGTGTTCATATGCACTGTGTTCGATGCTCTTATGTGGTATATACATTGTAGAGTATGATGCACCTGCGCCATACTTGTAGATCTGTTTACATATAATTTTCTGCCACGTCACGTGAGGCTCACACTGTGAATATGTGACTCTCCTTGAGTGAAATTACTCTCCCTTATGATGTTTCTGTCTCTGCCAAACGCACAGCAGAGGTTATTCTTGCGGGAATGGAAGCATTTATCCCCCTCTTCCTCCAAGACGACCTCTTTATGCAATCCATGATTCAACCGTTCTTGTTCTAAGGCCATTCAGGCAAGGGATCAGGCACATCGGGCTTGGAAAGACTCTTTTCTTTTGGCTTCCATTCAGATTTGATCACTGCCCTAACTACTGCAAGCACGTTATCTATGAGGCGAAGTGTTTCTTTATTCAAAGGAAGTGTGATAACCTCTCCTCGTCATCCACTGATAGGCCATTCTGGTCTTTAGCCAAGGGCTTTTCTAACAATTTCTGTCGCTCTACCTTTCCTTCACTTTACCGTCCTGACGTTACTGTAGCTGTGTCTTCTGTAGACAAAGCAACTCTCTCTGTTTGATGTCTTGGATAATCTTGGTTTACCTGTTTCCAACTCTGTGTTTATTGTATTGAAAAAAAAAATATGTGTATGAAAGACTGTGTATATGAATTTAATGAAGAATTTTATGCTCAGAAATCTAGTGTGCTAATGGATAAGCCTCTTTCACCAGGATTAAGTAATCTTGACATGGAATTCTTTTGAAACAAAATTACTAATTTTACCCTCTAAGGCAATATGGTTTAGGTATGTAGATGATGTTCTTTGTGTTTGGCCAACAAACGAAAATCTATAAGCGTTTCCCCCTTTACTTAACAATTCAGTACCTTCTATCAAATTTACTGTGGAAATGGAAAGTGATTAGTTTACATGAGAAAGACAGACAATACGGAGGCCTGGCTGGCCCACGACTGCGTTGTCTGGTAAAAAAAAAAAAAGAAAAAAAAGATTTACAAGAAAATCTAACTCCACTCAGCAGTTTAACAAGCTATCAGCGACCCCTCGCTGCTGCATATTGGCCTTTTAAAGTGTCCCCGTTACCGCTGTCATTTATGCAGTTTATGTCTGACGTTTTTCTCAGAGTATACCTGAATTGATAAAATATTTGACTAGTCTACTTTTGAAAGTATTTATTTTCATGGTATTTACTGCATTTGACGGTAACTTATTCCAGTGCTCAACACGCCTATAGGAAAAGAAGCTTTTTCCCACGTCCGTACTACATGTTTTAGCTTGGATTTTTATTCCATTCGTCCTGGTAACTGTATTGTCCCGTATTTCGGAAAGATTTTCGTGATATACGTTATCGAACTTGTTCAGAATCCCCAGTTAGCCTGAGGACATAGCCATGGTCTGGCCAGGAGTGGTGGACGGTTCATCTTCAATTTTCACAACAAAATTCTGCTCAAGTCCAAAAGTGCCACAAGCTCTCAATAGTTCCCAGCATCTCCAGTGGTCCCTTTACTTCCTGCCCTGACCTTGGTCAGCTAATACTCTCAGAAATGGTTGAAAACTTGTATTTTCTTGTATTTCGAAAAGATGTTCGTGGTTTACTTTATCGAACTTGTTCAGAATTTTAAACGGATTAAGCTTATCACCACGAAGTCCACGATTTTAAGGGAGAAGAGATCCAATCGTTTTAGCCTCTCTTTCGTATGCCAGCTTTCTTAGGGATGGGATCAATTTTGTTGCGCGTCTTTGTGTACTTACTCTAATTCTTCCTCGTCTTTTTTATAGTTTGGGGACCAAAACTGGACTGCATATTCAAGGTGTGGTTTTACTTGAGAATCATAAAGTGTGAGCATTGTTTCTGGTGTCTTGTAATCTATGTTCCTGACTATGAAACTTAACATTTGGTTGCCTTTTAACTTGCTGCTTGACATTGTCTAGTGTATTTCAGATTGTTGCTAATGACATCTCCCACGTCCTTTTCTTCATTTACTTTAGTTAGAGAATTTCTGAATAGTTTGTAGCCATAACATATATTCTTGTTTCTAAAGTGCATAACTTTGCCATTGTCAACATCAAACTTCATTTGCCATCTGTCTGACCACTCTGCTAGTAAGTTAAGATCTCTTTGAATCATTTCACTGTCCTGCATGTTTACAGCTCTACCTCCTAGTTTAGTATCAACAAATTCGGAAATCTTCGATACGAGACCAAGTTTTAGGTCATTAATGTATATAATGAAAGGAATTGGGCCCAGGACCGACCCCTGTGGTACACCACTCGTTACGTCTAGCCAATCTGAGGTTTCGCCGTTTAATACTACACGCTGCTTTGTTCCGTCAAGCCAGTCTCTGATCCATGTACAGAGTTCTTCACCGAATCATTGTGCTTTGAGTTTAGGCAAAAATCTCTTGTGAGGTACTATATAGTAAGCCTTATGGAAATCTAAATATACTACATCAGACGGTAATTTTTCGTCCCAGTTCTGATAAATAACATAGAATAATTCCAACATATTCGTCAGGCAGGATCTTCTATAGCAGAAACTGTGTTGGTTGTCCGATATAATTTTGTGTTCTAGAAACGTGACAGTTTTATCTCGTATTATTTTTCCATCATTTTTCCTGACACTGACGTAAGGTTAATTGGGCGGTAGTTCAAGGCACACTTGTTGTCTCCTTTTTTTATATAGGAGTAACATTTGGTAGTTTCCAGTCAGTTGACATCTGATCATCCGATAGGGATTTGTTGAATGTTTTTGTTATGGGGTATATCAGTTGTCTCCTGACCCTTGAAAATCTTGGAGCTAAGTTATCTGGGCTGTTGGATTTGTTAGGATTTAATTGGTCCAGGTATTTAAGTACTTCAGAGTTTCTTATTCCTCTAACCTTCAACTCTTCTTCATCTGATCCTTGAAACATTTTCACTGGTTGCGGTATTCGAGATGTTTCTTCAGTTGTGAATACGGAGTTAAAAGAATAATTTAGTATGTTAGCCATTTCCTTGTCAATAATTAATGTGTCATGTTCGTATAGTAATAGTCCAGTTCCTTCTTTTACTGTCTTCCTTTGTCTAATATATTTGAAGAATTCCATAATATTATTCGTAACTTTCAAGGATATTCTTTTTTTTTCTTCGTCGCGTTTACACTCTCTGGATTTTGATTGACTCCTGAAGATTTTCATCGATTCCCATTGATTTGAATTTGTATATTTTCTTTAGGTGAATTAGTCCTTCTGTTTTCCTATTCATCCATGATGACTGAAATATTGCAAGTTCTCGTAATTCGTGGAATTTGTTTATTTTCAATCTCGAATAGTGTGGTATTAGAATTATTCCACATTTCCTCCACTGTTACCATTTTCAGATTGCACGATCCATTGAGATAGAAGCATTTAAGTTAAGTATATAAAGAAAACCCACCAGTCTTTGTTCTTATTTTCATTATTACTCAGAGTTCAACTCTCATCATTACAGTCGACGTTCCATAGGGTTATTACGTATATATGCAGTCCGGAATTTATTGATGATGCGTTTAGGAAGATATATTCCATTGGCTCCAAGTTAAAGTATCCTGCATCTTTCATTGATAAATCCCGTAAGTTGGCAAAGAAGTCATTTTATAGATAAACCCAAACGTCCCTTAATACCAATAATCTCCAGTTATCCTTCTTAGTGATAATCTTACATTACTTCCCAGATTGCTTAAAGCCTTCAGTGTAAATGTAGCCTTCATCAATAACAATACTATAAAGAATATCTTAAAAACTAAAAAAAAAAATTCTGCGGGCTGTTTACAGAATCTTTTGTAAAAACTGTAATATTGTGTTATGTTGGGCAGACTGGTAAGGATATTTATGTTAGACTTAAGCTACATGAATATAGTATAAGACCAGGAGAAGAATTAAATGCTTTGTTTAATCATGTTAGAAATTATGACCATCGTATTGAGAGGAGTAACACTAATTCATTGCTCAAATTGATTGCTCAAATTACAGAGGTATAAGTTTGTTGAGTATTCCTGGGTAATCATTATTTTATTTATTTTTTTATTATACTTTGTCGCTGTCTCCCGCGTTTGCGAGGTAGCGCAAGGAAACAGACGAAAGAAATGGCCCAACCCACCCCCATACACATGTATATACATACGTCCACACACGCAAATATACATACCTACACAGCTTTCCATGGTTTACCCCAGACGCTTCACATGCCTTGATTCAATCCACTGACAGCACGTCAACCCCGGTATACTACATCGCTCCAATTCACTCTATTCCTTGCCCTCCTTTCACCCTCCTGCATGTTCAGGCCCCGAACACACAAAATCTTTTTCACTCCATCTTTCCACCTCCAATTTGGTCTCCCTCTTCTCCTCGTTCCCTCCACCTCCGACACATATATCCTCTTGGTCAATCTTTCCTCACTCATTCTCTCCATGTGCCCAAACCACTTCAAAACACCCTCTTCTGCTCTCTCAACCACGCTCTTTTTATTTCCACACATCTCTCTTACCCTTACGTTACTCACTCGATCAAACCACCTCACACCACACATTGTCCTCAAACATCTCATTTCCAGCACATCCATCCTCCTGCGCACCACTCTATCCATAGCCCACGCCTCGCAACCATACAACATTGTTGGAACCACTATTCCTTCAAACATACCCATTTTTGCTTTCCGAGATAATGTTCTCGACTTCCACACATTCTTCAAGGCCCCCAGAATTTTCGCCCCCTCCCCCACCCTATGATCCACTTCCGCTTCCATGGTTCCATCCGCTGCCAGATCCACTCCCAGATATCTAAAACACTTCACTTCCTCCAGTTTTTCTCCATTCAAACTCACCTCCCAATTGACTTGACCCTCAACCCTACTGTACCTAATAACCTTGCTCTTATTCACATTTACTCTTAACTTTCTTCTTCCACACACTTTACCAAACTCAGTCACCAGCTTCTGCAGTTTCTCACATGAATCAGCCACCAGCGCTGTATCATCAGCGAACAACAACTGACTCACTTCCCAAGCTCTCTCATCCCCAACAGACTTCATACTTGCCCCTCTTTCCAAAACTCTTGCATTCACCTCCCTAACAACCCCATCCATAAACAAATTAAACAACCATGGAGACATCACACACCCCTGCCGCAAACCTACATTCACTGAGAACCAATCACTTTCCTCTCTTCCTACACGTACACATGCCTTACATCCTCGATAAAAACTTTTCACTGCTTCTAACAACTTTCCTCCCACACCATATATTCTTAATACCTTGCACAGAGCATCTCTATCAACTCTATCATATGCCTTCTCCAGATCCATAAATGCTACATACAAATCCATTTGCTTCAAAGCAAACACCTGATCCACACATCCTCTACCACTTCTGAAACCACACTGCTCTTCCCCAATCTGATGCTCTGTACATGCCTTCACCCTCTCAATCAATACCCTCCCATATAATTGACCAGGAATACTCAACAAACTTATACCTCTGTAATTTGAGCACTCACTCTTATCCCCTTTGCCTTTGTACAATGGCACTATGCACGCATTCCGCCAATCCTCAGGCACCTCACCATGAGTCATACATACATTAAATAACCTTACCAACCAGTCAACAATAGAGTCACCCACTTTTTTAATAAATTCCACTGCAATACCATCCAAACCTGCTGCCTTGCCGGCTTTCATCTTCCGCAAAGCTTTCACTACCTCTTCTCTGTTTACCAAATCATTTTCCCTAACCCTCTCACTTTGCACACCACCTCGACCAAAACACCCTATATCTGCCACTCTATCATCAGACACATTCAACAAACCTTCAAAATACTCACTCCATCTCCTTCTCACATCACCACTACTTGTTATCACCTCCCCATTTGCGCCCTTCACTGAAGCTCCCATTTGCTCCCTTGTCTTACGCACTTTATTTACCTCCTTCCAGAACATCTTTTTATTCTCCCTAAAATTTAATGATACTCTCTCACCCCAACTCTCATTTGCCCTTTTTTTCACCTCTTGCACCTTTCTCTTGACCTCCTGTCTCTTTCTTTTATACATCTCCCACTCAATTGCATTTTTTCCCTGCAAAAATCGTCCAAATGCCTCTCTCTTCTCTTTCACTAATACTCTTACTTCTTCATCCCACCACTCACTACCCTTTCTAATCAGATTACCCACCTCCCACTCTTCTCATGCCACAAGCATCTTTTGCGCAATCCATCACTGATTCCCTAAATACATCCCATTCCTCCCCCACTCCCCTTACTTTCATTGTTCTCACCTTTTTCCATTCTGTACTCAGTCTCTCCTGGTACTTCCTCACACAGGTCTCCTTCCCAAGCTCACTTACTCTCACCACCCTCTTCACCCCAACATTCACTCTTCTTTTCTGAAAACCCATACAAATCTTCACCTTAGCCTCCACAAGATAATGATCAGACATCCCTCCAGTTGCACCTCTCAGCACATTAACATCCAAAAGTCTCTCTTTCGCACGCCTGTCAATTAACACGTAATCCAATAACGCTCTCTGGCCATCTCTCCTACTTACATAAGTATACTTATGTATATCTCGCTTTTTAAACCAGGTATTCCCAATCATCAGTCCTTTTTCAGCACATAAATCTACAAGCTCTTCACCATTTCCATTTACAACACTGAACACCCCATGTATACCAATTATTCCCTCAACTGCCACATTACTCACCTTTGCATTCAAATCACCCATCACTATAACCCGGTCTCGTGCATCAAAACCACTAACACACTCATTCAGCTGCTCCCAAAACACTTGCCTCTCATGATCTTTCTTCTCGTGCCCGGGTGCATATGCACCAATAATCACCCACCTCTCTCCATCAACTTTCAGTTTTACCCATATTAATCGAGAATTTACTTTCTTACATTCTATCACATACTCCCACAACTCCTGTTTCAGGAGTATTGCTACTCCTTCCCTTGCTCTTGTCCTCTCACTAACCCCTGACTTTACTCCCCAGACATTCCCAAACCACTCTTCCCCTTTACCCTTGAGCTTCGTTTCACTCAGAGCCAAAACATCCAGGTTCCTTTCCTCAAACATACTACCTATCTCTCCTTTTTTCACATCTTGGTTACATCCACACACATTTAGGCACCCCACTCTGAGCCTTCGAGGAGGATGAGCACCCCCCGCGTGACTCCTTCTTCTGTTTCCCATTTTAGAAAGTTAATACAAGGAGGGGAGGATTTCTGGCCCCCCGCTCCCGTCCCCTCTAGTCGCTTTCTACGACACGCGAGGAATACGTGGGAAGTATTCTTTCACCCCTATCCCCAGGGATAATATACATATATATATATATATATATATATATATATATATATATATATATATATATATATATATATATATATATATATATACATATACACATACACACCCATACACATACATACGCACATATACACACACACACACATACATATATATACATATGAAAAATGTAAGAAACAATTTAGAAAACTGAAACTTCTAGCTTGAAATGAATGAAAAAAAAATGAATGTCACATAATGATTCAGCCTCTGGCTATGGAAAAAGGAAATGTATAATTTATTTACACAAACGTCAATAGCAGTTCTCATCAATTTAACCACTGTATCAATAAGCTTCAATGTCTAAGCTACATTTTTTTTTCCAATTTCACTGGGTAATCATATGGGAGGGTATTGATTGAGAGGGTGAAGGCATGTACAGAGCATCAGATTGGGGAAGAGCGGTGTAGTTTCAGAAGTGGTAGAGGATGTGTGGATCAGGTGTTTGCTTTGAAGAATGTATGTGAGAAATACTTAGAAAAACAAATGGATTTGTAAGTAGCATTTATGGATCTGGAGAAGGCATATGATAGAGTTGATAGAGATGCTTTGTGGAAGGTATTAAGAATATATGGTGTGGGAGGCAAGTTGTTAGAAGCAGTGAAAAGTTTTTATCGAGGATGTAAGGCATGTGTACGTGTAGGAAAAGAGGAAAGTGATTGGTTCTCAGTGAATGTTGGTTTGCGGCAGGGATGCGTGATGTCTCCATGGTTGCTTAATTTGTTTATGGATGGGGTTAACTGTTAGGGAGGTGAATGCAAGAGTTTTGGAAAAAGGGGCAAGTATGCAGTCTGTTGTGGATGAGAGAGCTTGAGAAGTGAGTCTGTTGTTGTTCGCTGATGATACAGCGCTAGTGGCTGATTCCGGTGAGAAACTGCAGAAGCTGGTGACTGAGTTTGGTAAAGTGTGTGAAAGAAGAAAGATGAGAGTAAATGTGAATAAGAGCAAGGTTATTAGGTACAGTAGGGTCGAGGGACAAGTCATTTGGGAAGTAAATTTGAATGGAGAAAAACTGGAGGAAGTGAAGTGTTTTAGATATCTGGGAGTGGATTTGGCAGCAGATGGAACCATGGAAGCGGAAGTGAATCATAGGGTAGGGGAGGGGGCGAAAGTTCTGAGAACGTTGAAAAATGCGTAGAAGTCGAGAACGTTATCTTGGAAAGCAAAAATGGGTATGTTTGAAGGAATAGTGGTTCCGACAATGTTATATGGTTGCGAGGCTTGGGCTATAGATAGAGTTGTGCGGGGGAGGATGTGCTGGAAATGAGATGTTTGAGGACAATATGTGGTGTGAGGTGGTTTGATCGAGTAAGTAATGAAAGGGTAAGAGAGATGTGTGGTAATAAAAAGAGTGTGGTTGAGAGAGCAGAAGAGGGTGTTTTGAAATGGTTTGGTCACATGGAGAGAATGAGTGAGGAAAGATTGACCAAGAGAATATATGTGTCAGAGGTGGAGGGAACGAGAAGTGGGAGACCAAATTGGAGGTGGAAAGGTGGAGTGAAAAAGATTTTGAGTGATCGTGGCCTGTACATGCAGGAGGATGAAAGGCGTGCAAGGAATAGAGTGAATTGGAACGATGTGGTATACCGGGGTCGACGTGCTGTCAATGGATTGAACCAGGGCATGTGAAGCGTCTGGGGTAAATCGTGGAAAGTTTTGTGGGCCTGGATGGATGTGGAAAGGTAGCTGTGGTTTCAGTGCATTATACATGACAGATAGAGGCTGAGTGTGAACGAATGTGGCCTTTGTGTCTATTCCTAGCGCTACCTCGCGCACAGGCGGGGGGAGGGGAGTTGTCATTTCATGTGTGGCGGGATGGCGACGGGAATAAATAAGGGCAGACAGTATGAATTATGTACATGTGTATATATGTATATGTCTGTGTGTGTGTATATATATATGTATACGTTGAGATGTATAGGTATGTATATGTGCGTGTGTGTGAACGTGTATGTATATACATGTGTATGTGGGTGGGTTGGGCCATTCTTTCGTCTGTTTCCTTGCGCTACCTCGCTAACACGGGAGACAGCGACAAAGTATAATAATATATATATATATATATATATATATATATATATATATATATATATATATATATATATATATATATATATAATATATATATATATATATATATATATATTATATATATATATAATATATATATATTGTATATATATATATTATATTTATATATATATATATATATATATATATATATATATATATATATATATATATATATATATATTTATTGGAAAGGATCACAGTTGAGCGCGTGATCAAGTATATTCCTGTGAGTCCACGCGGAAATGAAACACTAGTTCCCAAGTGCACTATCGTGTAATAATCACATCATCAAGGGAGATATATGAAATAAATATAACAGTCAGTTGATATATAACGAAGAGACGTAGCTAGGACGCCATTTGGTAAACAAATGACAACCCGAATAGAGGTCGGGTGCGTTCGAGTCTGGCAGTAAGCGTTTCATAAACTTATGTGGACAAGAAGGGGAACTGTTTGCAAATTCTATCAATGATAAAGCTATCCAATTTGTATAGACCTTCACTAATATTAATGTTACAATTCTTTGTTTATGTGATAATTGAAGATTCAGTGATATACTCGTGTACAGGAGTTAATAGCTTAGATGGCATTACTCCAGTCAGTACAATGATCATAATTTGTAATATATTTAAAAAAGGCATTTGATTCTTGTCCTGTTCTTATACTGTATTCATTTTGCTCAAGTCTACAAGAAAGAGCCTTACCAATCTCTCCAACATGAAACTTATCACAATTTGTATATGGTATTCTGTAGATGCATCCTACAGAACTTTCTGGTGAGTTCCTGATTAAGATATTCTTTATAGTATTATTGTTGCTGAAGGCAACATTTACATTAAAGGATTTAAGCAACATGGGAAGTAAAGTAAACTTCTTATTAAAAGGGAGAACTTAAAGGTTCATGGTGTCCCTTTTGTTAATAATCTAGACCCCACAGACTATTAGAAGGTTTACCCAGGAGGTTTCACATGCCGTGGTTCAGCCAATTGACGTCACCTTGACCACAGTAAACAACATTGTTTCTACTCCCGTGGACTCCTTCCCACCTCCAATTTGGTCTACCCATTATCCTTCTTCCGTCCACCATTGACACGTATATCCTTTTTATCACCCTTTCCTCGCTCATTCGCTTCACATGTCCAAACGTTATGAAAACATTTGTACTTTCTTAACCTCTCCTTTTATGTCCACTCATCTTTCTTACCCTTATATTACATAATCAAACCACCTCACACTGCATATTGTCTTCAAACGTCTCATTTCCAACACATCCCCCCTCCGCCCAGCCTTATCTATAGCCCATACCACTGTTCTTTGAAACATATCCATTTATGCCCTCTAAGATAACGTTTGCTCTTTCCACACATTCTTCATCCCTCCCAAAACCTTCGACCCCCTCCCCACTTTATGACCCACCTCCGCTTCTATGCTTCCATTCGCTGCCATGTCTATTTCTCGATATCTAAAACACTTCACATCCTCCAATTTTTCTCCATTCAAACTCGCCTCTCAACTAACCTGATTCTCAACCCTGCTGAATCCAATAACTTTTATTCACATTCACTCTCAACTTTCACACTCTTCCAAACTCAGTCATCAACGTCTGCAGTTTCTCACTCGAATCCACCACCATTAGTGTATCATAAGAATACAAGTGACTCTTTTCCCAGGCCCATTCATCCCAGCAGACTGCATACTCGTATTTCCCTCCAAGACTCACATTTATCTCCCGCACCAGCCCTTCCATAAACAAATTGAACAACCATGGTGACATCACACAACCCTGCCATAGACTAACGTTCACATGGAACCATTCACTCTCCTCTCTTCCTACTCGTACACAAGCCCTCCACCCCTGATAAAAGTTTCTCTGCCTCTAACAGCTCTCCTCCCTCACCATATGTTTGTAAGACCTTCCACAACGCATCGCTATCAACCCTGTCATATGGTTTTCCAGATACATGATAGCCACATACAAATCCATCTGTCTTTCTCTGTATTTCTCACACATTTTTTTAAAGCAAACACCTGATCCACACATCCTCTACCACTTCTGCAGCTACACTGCTCCTCCCCAATCTGATGCTCTGTATATGCCTTCACCCTCTCAATCTTTACCCTCCCATACAACTTACCAGGTATACTCAACAAACTTATACCTCAGAAATTTGAACACTCTCCTTTATCTCCTTTGCCTTTATACAGCAGGACTACATGCATTCCGCCAATCCTCAAGCACGTCAGCATGATCCATACAAACATTAAAAATCTTTCTTAATGAATTCAACTGCAATACCATCCGCTCCCACCGCCTTGCCACATTTCATCTTACACAAGGTTTCACCACCTCTTCAGTCTTCACGAAATCACTCTCTATAACTCTCACTTCGCATACCACACCGACCCAAACACCTTACATATGCCACTCTGTCATCAAACACATTTAACGGTCCTTCAAAAATATTTATTCCATCTTTTCCTCCCTTCATCACTGCCTGTTATCACTTCCCCTTTTGCCCGCTTCACCGATGTTCTCATTTGTTCTCTTGTCTTTCGCACATTATTTACCTCCTTCCAAAACATCTTTTTATCCTCCCTAATGTTTACCGAGTCTCATTCACCCCTACTCTCATTTTCCCTCTTTTTCAACCCCTGCACCTTCCTCTTGACCTCCTGCTGCTTTCTCTTATACATCTCACAGTCATTTGCACTCCTTCCCTATAAGTAACGCCCAAATGCCTCTCTTTTTCACTAACAACTTTAATTTTCCATCCCACCACTCGCTACCCTTTCTGATCTGCCCACTACCCACTTTTCACATGCCACAGCATTTCTTGCCCATGCCAGCACTGCTTCCCTGTATACCTCCCATTCCTCACTTACTCCCTTGGTTCATTTATTCTCACGCTTTGCCATACTACACTCAATCTCTCCTGGTATTTCTTCACACAAGTCTTTTATTCGAGCTCATTTACTCTAGCCACTTTCTTCTCCCAAACATTATTTCCTCTTTTCCAAAACTACAAATCTTGTCTCTTGCCTGAACCAGGATGTGGTCAGACATCCACCCTCTTCTTTCAACGCATTCACATCCAAAAGTCTCTTTTTAGCATGCCTATGTGATCCATTTAGGCCTTTTACCATTTTTCCTTCTCACCCACGTGCACTTACAAATGTCCCTCTTTTTCAGTCAGGCATTCACAATTAACCTTTTTTTCAGCACTGCTCCACAAGTTGTTTACCATTACTATTCATAATAGTGAATATCCCATGCGCCCCATACATACCCTCCACTGCCACAGTAGTTACCTTCGCATTTAAATCATTCATCATTATTAAACGGTCTCTTACATCAGAACTGCTGACACACTCACTCAGCTGCTCCTTAAATGCTATATACCTCTCATGATCTTTCTTCTCATGGCCAGGTGCATAAGTACTAATAATCATCCATCTCTCGACATCCACTTTCAGTTTTACCCTAGTTTTTCTAGACTTTACCTCCCTACACTCTATCACACACTCCCACATCTACTTACGGGTACTGCTACTCTTGCCGTAGCTCTTGTCATTTCACCATCCCTGACTTTACTCCTAAGACATTTCCAAACCATTCTTCCCCTTTGTCCTTGAGCTTTACATTTCTTTTTTACTGATATACGTGTAAAAGAGAGACTTCTAGATGTAAATGGGCTGAAACGATCACCTGGTGCAATGTCTTGTTGAGGCGAAGGTGAATAGTGGTAGCGGATTTCGAAAAAGAGGAAACATTGTCGGGGAGAGAGAGTGGTGAGAGTAAGTGAGCTTGGAAAAGACTTGTCTGAAGAAATACCAGGAGAGATTGAGTGTAAAACGGCAAAGGTGAGAATAAATGGAGCAAGGGAGTAGATGACGAATGGGAGGGGTTCAGAATGCAGTACCGGCTTTTGCAAGAGATGCATGTTGCATGCGAAAGGTGGGAGATGGGCAGGTTAGAAAGAGTAGTGAGTGATAGAATGAAGAAGTAAATTTGCCAGTGAAAGAGAAAGGAGAGGCGTTTGGGCGGTACTCACAGGGAAGGAGTGCATGTGATTAGATATTAAGAGAACTCGGCAGCATGTCAAGACAGAGGTGCAGGGGTTAATAAAGAGGGCAAATTGGAGTTGTGGTGAGCAAGTATCAGTAAACTTTAGGGAGAATAAATGTTTTGGTAGGAGGTAAATAATGTGCAAAGCACAAGAAAACAAATGGGACAATGGGTACACCGGTGAAGGGAGCAAAAGAGGAGGTGATAACAGGTAGTGATGAAGTGAGGAGGAGATGGAATGAGTATTTTGAGGAGTGTTAAATGCGTTAGATGACAGAGTAGCAGATGTATTATGTTTGGGTCTGGGTTGAATGCGAAGTGAGAGAGTCATGGAGAGTGGCTTCGTAAAGAAGGAAGAGGTGGTGAAACCCTTGCATAAGATGAAATATGGAAAGGCGGCTGGAGTGGATTTAGTAAGAGGATTATGTTGTTGAATGTTTGGCATGGATTTTTAGTGTATATATGGATCATGATGAGGTGCCTAAGGATTGATGGAATGCATGTATAGTGCCACTGTATGAAGGCATGGGGGATAAAGGTGAGTGTTCAGACTATAAAGGGATAGGTTTGTTGAGTGTATCTGGTAAGTTGTATGGGAGGGTAGTGATTGAGAGAGTGAAGGCATGTGCAGAGCATCATATTTGGGGCCGGGTATGGGGGAGCAGTGTGGTTTTGGTAGAGGATGTGTGGATCAGGTGTTTGCTTTAAAGAATGTGAGATATGCTTAGGAAAAGAGATGGATTTGTATGAGGCATTTATGGATCTGGAGAAGGCATATGATAGGGTTGATAGAGATGCTTTGTGGAAGTTGTTACGAATATGTGGTGTGGGACCCACACACCATCCTCCCACCTGTAGTCTAGTGGCTCCCGCATGCCCCACACACCGTCCTTCCTGTCTGGTCTCGTACCCGCAACTCTTGTATTATCCACATGTCCTCCTCCCAACGCTGTAACTCTTGACATTCCATTCCCTTCCCTCACTTCTAGTACTCCTCACACCTCATCCTTCTCCTTCACTTTCTAACTCATTATTTCCTGCGGTACTCCTCACACCTTGCTCTTCCCTCTCTCACCTCCTGCACTCCTCACACCTTGCTCTTCCCTCTCTCACCTCCTGCACTCCTCACACCTTACTCTTCCCTCTCTCACCTCCCGCACTCCTCACACCTTGCTCTTCCCTCTCTCACCTCCTGCACTCCTCACACCTTGCTCTTCCCTCTCTCACCTCCTGCACTCCTCACACCTTGCTCTTCCCTCTCTCACCTCCTGCACTCCTCACACCTTGCTCTTCCCTCTCTCACCTCCTGCACTCCTCACACCTTGCTCTTCCCTCTCTCACCTCCCGCACTCCTCACACCTTGCTCTTCCCTCTCTCACCTCCTGCAGTCCTCACACCTTGCTCTTCCCTCTCTCACCTCCTGCACTCCTCACACCTTGCTCTTCCCTCTCTCCTCCCGCACTCCTCACACCTTTTGCCCCTCCCTGCGCTCTCATGCATCATGCAGGCTCCAGCCTCCTGCTGCGTTGAGTGTGGTATACCACAGGCAAGAAATATCTGGGTGACACCGCGACAGTGAAGATGTGTGTGTGTCACTGCCAGTGTCATCACAACCTGGGTGACACCGCGACAGTGAAGGTGTTCGTGTGTCACTGCCAGTGTCATCACATCCTGTACTGTATTAACGACCTCCCGCCCTACAAGCTAGGTGGTGCCCTATGACCTCCAAGAACGGCTCACAGGCAGGATGGCACAGCAAGGCCTCAAACAGACAACCATCCCAGCAAAACAAAGTTTGGTGGTGTTGACTGGTGGCAAAGTGCACCTCGTGTGTTGTGGGGAGGAGACATACCAGCAACACCGAGACCCGAGACGTGTTTTGTACGAGTTTATAACAGGCGTCGGGTCACTGACGAGGTGATTGACCCCACAGCTCCCCTCACCGCTACGTTGGCCAGTCTGCCGCCCGCCCACCGCCACGTCCCCCAAGACACGCTAACGCTACAATATGTACTAAATGTACATCGCGTACATGTATGTGGAGCGACTCTTGTGTGTGTGTGTGTGTGTGTGTGTGTGTCATTTTTCGTGCACAGAGCACCTGCTCTCTCTCTCTCTCTCTCTCTCTCTCTCTCTCTCTCTCTCTCTCTCTCTCTCTCTCTCTCTCTCTCTCTCTCTCTCTCGTCTCATGTCCCTCCAGCTAACACACGCCACCCTGTCCCAGTCCCTCCCCCCCCCCCCCCACCTCCACCTCCCTCCATTCACACATGAACACCCAGCCTACCCCCCCCCCCCCAGGGTAAGCGACAGGTGTTCGCGCTAGGCCGAGCCAGACACGAGTGCCAGGTGTGTTGTCGCTGGCCGGAGAGACACGCACTCGTCTCCTGTACACAGTATTGTCAGGCTGGAGGAGCCATGGTGTGGGTGAGGGCCGTGTTGCTGGCTGTGGCTGGACCTGACAATGTATATTTCCTCGAACTGTATTGTCTTGTACATGTGTGTGTGTGTGTGTGTGTCCTGCCTCACATGACACCCGCTACTCTACTCTCATGACACACACTACTCTACTCTCATGACACACACCACTCTACTCTCATGACACACACTACTCTACTCTCATGACACACACTACTCTACTCTCATGACACACACTACTCTACTCTCATGACAACCACTACTCTACTCTCATGACACACACTACTCTACTCTCATGACACACACCACTCTACTCTCATGACACACACTACTCTACTCTCATGACACACACTACTCTACTCTCATGACACACACCACTCTACTCTCATGACACACACTACTCTACTCTCATGACACACACTACTCTACTCTCATGACACACACCACTCTACTCTCATGACACACACTACTCTACTCTCATGACACACACTACTCTACTCTCATGACAACCACTACTCTACTCTCATGACAACCACTACTCTACTCTCATGACAACCACCACTCTACTCTCATGACAACCACCACTCTACTCTCATGACAACCACCACTCTACTCTCATGACAACCACCACTCTACTCTCATGACAACCACCACTCTACTCTCATGACAACCACCACTCTACTCTCATGACAACCACCACTCTACTCTCATGACTCTCATGACAACCACCACTCTACTCTCATGACAACCACCACTCTACTCTCATGACAACCACCACTCTACTCTCATGACAACCACTACTCTACTCTCATGACACCACACTACTCTACTCTCATGACACCCACCACTCTACTCTCATGACACCCACCACTCTACTCTCATGACAACCACCACTCTACTCTCATGACAACCCACCACTCTACTCTCATGACAACCACCACTCTACTCTCATGACAACCACCACTCTACTCTCATGACAACCACCACTCTACTCTCATGACAACCACTACTCTACTCTCATGACAACCACCACTCTACTCTCATGACAACCACCACTCTACTCTCATGACAACCACTACTCTACTCTCATGACACCCACTACTCTACTCTCATGACAACCACTACTCTACTCTCATGACAACCACTACTCTACTCTCATGACACACACTACTCTACTCTCATAACAACCACTACTCTACTCTCATGACACACCACCACTCTACTCTCATGACAACCACCACTCTACTCTCATAACAACCACTACTCTACTCTCATGACACCCACCACTCTACTCTCATGACAACCACCACTCTACTCTCATGACACCCACCACTCTACTCTCATGACAACCACCACTCTACTCTCATGACAACCACCACTCTACTCTCATGACAACCTCCACTCTACTCTCATGACAACCACCACTCTACTCTCATGACAACCACCACTCTACTCTCATGACAAAGACCACTTCACTTTCATGCTGTGTGTGTGACCTGCTGCTCCCCAGGTCCTGCTGTGTGTGTGTGGCCTGCTGCTCCCCAGGTCCTGCTGTGTGTGTGTGACCTGCTGCTCCCCAGGTCCTGCTGTGTGTGTGACCTGCTGCTCCCCAGGTCCTGCTGTGTGTGTGTGACCTGCTGCTCCCCAGGTCCTGCTGTGTGTGTGTGACCTGCTGCTCCCCAGGTCCTGCTGTGTGTGTGTGACCAGCTGCTCCCCAGGTCCTGCTGTGTGTGTGACCCGCTGCTCCCCAGGTCCTGCTGTGTGTGTGTGACCTGCTGCTCCCCAGGTCCTGCTGTGTGTGTGACCTGCTGCTCCCCAGGTCCTGCTGTGTGTGTGTGACCTGCTGCTCCCCAGGTCCTGCTGTGTGTGTGTGACCTGCTGCTCCCCAGGTCCTGCTGTATGTGTGTGACCCGCTGCTCCCCAGGTCCTGCTGTGTGTGTGACCCGCTGCTCCCCAGGTCCTGCTGTGTGTGTGTGACCTGCTGCTCCCCAGGTCCTGCTGTGTGTGTGACCTGCTGCTCCCCAGGTCCTGCTGTGTGTGTGTGACCAGCTGCTCCCCAGGTCCTGATGTGTGTTTGTGACCTGCTGCTCCTCAGGTCCTGCTGTGTGTGTGACCCGCTGCTCCCCAGGTCCTGCTGTGTGTGTGACCTGCTGCTCCCCAGGTCCTGCTGTATGTGTGACCCGCTGCTCCCCAGGTCCTTCTGTGTGTGTGACCTGCTGCTCCCCAGGTCCTGCTGTGTGTGTGACCCGCTGCTCCCCAGGTCCTGCTGTGTGTGTGTGTGACCTGCTGCTCCCCAGGTCCTGCTGTGTGTGACCTGCTACTCCCCAGGTCCTGCTGTGTGTGTGTGACCTGCTGCTCCCCAGGTCCTGCTGTGTGTGTGTGACCTGGTGCTCCCCAGGTCCTGCTGTGTGTGTGACCCGCTGCTCCCCAGGTCCTGCTGTGTGTGTGTGACCCGCTGCTCCCCAGGTCCTGCTGTGTGTGTGACCCGCTGCTCCCCAGGTCCTGCTGTGTGTGTGTGTGACCTGCTGCTCCCCAGGTCCTGCTGTGTGTGTGTGTGACCTGCTGCTCCCCAGGTCCTGCTGTGTGTGTGAGCTGCTGCTCCCCAGGTCTTGCTGTGTGTGTGAGCTGCTGCTCCCCAGGTCCTGCTGTGTGTGTGACCTGCTGCTCCCCAGGTCCTGCTGTGTGTGTGACCTGCTACTCCCCAGGTCCTGCTGTGTGTGTGTGAGCTGCTGCTCCCCAGGTCCTGCTGTGTGTGTGTGTGACCTGCTGCTCCCCAGGTCCTGCTGTGTGTGTGTGACCCGCTGCTCCCCAGGTCCTGCAGTGTGTGTGACCCGCTGCTCCCCAGGTCCTGCTGTGTGTGTGTGACCTGCTGCTCCCCAGGTCCTGCTGTGTGTGTGTGACCTGCTGCTCCCCAGGTCCTGCTGTGTGTGTGTGACCTGCTGCTCCCCAGGTCCTGCTGTGTGTGTGTGACCTGCTGCTCCCCAGGTCCTGCTGTGTGTGTGTGACCTGCTACTACCCAGGTCCTGCTGTGTGTGTGTGTGACCTGCTGCTCCCCAGGTCCTGCTGTGTGTGTGACCCGCTGCTCCCCAGGTCCTGCTGTGTGTGTGTGACCTGCTGCTCCCCAGGTCCTGCTGTGTGTGTGTGACCCGCTGCTCCCCAGGTCCTGCTGTGTGTGTGTGACCTGCTGCTCCCCAGGTCCTGCCGTGTGTGTGACCCGCTGCTCCCCAGGTCCTGCTGTGTGTGTGTGACCTGCTGCTCCCCAGGTCCTGCCGTGTGTGTGACCCGCTGCTCCCCAGGTCCTGCCGTGTGTGTGACCTGCTGCTCCCCAGGTCCTGCTGTGTGTGTGACCTGCTGCTCCCCAGGTCCTGATGTGTGTGTGTGACCCGCTGCTCCCCAGGTCCTGCTGTGTGTGTGACCTGCTGCTCCCCAGGTCCTGCTGTGTGTGTGTGACCTGCTGCTTCCCAGGTCCTTCCGTGTGTGTGACCCGCTGCTCCCCAGGTCCTTCCGTGTGTGTGACCCGCTGCTCCCCAGGTCCTTCGTGTGTGTGACCCGCTGCTTCCCAGGTCCTGCCGTGTGTGTGACCCGCTGCTCCCCAGGTCCTGCTGTGTGTGTGACCTGCTGGTCATCACGTATCCTCCGTCCCTCCCACACTCACCATAGCCAACCATGCCGCTTCTGGCACAGTGCTAACCACTCCCTCGTTAGACTCGTCAAAGCTCGTTGTGGCTCATTTACCCCCTCGTGAGATGGTTCATCATTAAGGTAATTAAGCAAACTTTATCAAAGTTGCTTGGCCCTGCTTCTCTCCCTCCTCGCTGCCGTGCCCGTCCGTCTCACACCACCTGCTAGCGACACACCATCCCCCGGTGACAGCTGGAGTCATGTTCCTCACTTTTGCCATTGGATGTGACAGCAGTGGTAGATATGAAATATAGTGCCGACCACACCATTGCTTCTCCATGTTCCTCCAAGTGTGGAAAGGATATCTCTCTCTCTCTCTCTCTCTCTCTCTCTCTCTCTCTCTCTCTCTCTCTCTCTCTCTCTCTCTCCAGTTCCCCTGGACTATGTGCTATGGTGCCTTAAGGCTGTGACCCTCGGACTGTTCTCTCAGCGCTGTTCCTTCTTGGGTTCATTATGCTCCTCCTCCTGTAGACCAGATCTCATGGCCAACATGCGCACCTCGGCCCCTTCTCTCCTCCCTCGCCTCCATACACTAGGTTTCCTCCCACAACTCTTCCTCCAACTTACCTCAACCTTGCTATCGCCAGCCACCCGCACACCCCCAGCGTGCCAGTCATAGCCCAGCGTTAGCACTGGCCCATTTTCCTGATATAATATTGTATGAGCATTTTGGTCTCCAGTTTCCGTTTTCTCATGAGATTTCATCTTTCGGATATGATGTTATTAACTGTCCCTGGCCACTACCCTATCACTCAGCTGCTCCGTTACTGTCCCAGACCTCTGTCGCTCACCACACCCTCGTCACTCAGCTGGCCCGCTGCTGTCGCTCACCACACCCTCGTCACTCAGGTAGACCGCTACTGTCGCTCACCACACCCTCGTCACTCACTTGGCCCGCTACTGTTGCTCACCACACCCTCGTCACTCAGCTGGCCCGCTGCTGTCGCTCACCACACCCTCGTCACTCACTTGGCCCGCTACTGTTGCTCACCACACCCTCGTCACTCACTTGGCCCGCTACTGTTGCTCACCACACCCTTGTCACTCACTTGGCCCGCTACTGTTGCTCACCACACCCTTGTCACTCACTTGGCCCGCTGCTGTTGCTCACCACACCCTTGTCACTCACTTGGCCCGCTGCTGCTGCTCACCAGTCATATCCACTCTTTTTCCAATAATTGTTTCAGTTGCTCATTATAATTTGTTCAGTTTTCTGTGGTGAGGTGCAATATATTCTTTTGAAAATGTCTGATTGCTTTATGCTAAAATGCGTAATTTTGTTTATTTGATTGTGTGTGAATTAATAGTTTTATCTTTACTATTCGTACAATTTATGAGAGACTGAGAAACGTATTGGATATAAGAGAAATGATAGAAATCACTTGTAAACAAAACAGAAAACGTATTGGAATGTTTTGTTGTGTTTTTCTAGCTCTCTCTGGATTTAGGTTTGGATACGATGTTATATAACGCTTGTCTGGTAAATGTGTAAAGTTATCTGTATATATCTTGGTGATTTTAAATAGTTATGTTGTAAACTAAGGTCCAGTATGTTGCTTGCGACTGACCAAATGAGAAAAAGAGGGAGAGCATTGTAATTGGAATGAATTATCTTATATGTTTTGATGATTGTTATATTCTTATTTTATGGACCTGTGTTTGGTATTTAAACCAATGCTGAATGAAATGTGTTACTATTATAAGCAGTCGTCAGCTGTCAGGAGATGTTGACCAGAAGATAAGGAAGAGTCTGTGTCTAACCCAAAGCTCTCTGTTAACAGAAACCATTAATTCTGTTTTCTGATCTAATAGACCGATGGGCTGATTATACACTCTTAAATAAGGAAAAAGAAATGTCGTAACACAACGCCTTTGTCACTCACTTGGTCCGCTGCTGTCACTCATTACACCCTCGTCACTCAGCTGGCCTGCTACTGTCGTTCTACACGCCCATGTCACTCAGTTTGGGTGCTGCTGTCACTCAACACACCCTTGTCACTCAGCTGACCCACTGCTGTTTCAGAAGTGGAGGGAACAAGGAGAACAGGGAGACCAAATTGGAGATGGAGTGAATAAGATTTTGAACAATATGGGCCTAAATATGCAAGGGGGTGCAAGGCGTGCACGGGATGGAGTGAATTGGAACGATATGGTATACTAGGTACGATGTGCGATGTCAGCGGACTGAACCACAGCAAAGAAGCGTCCTGGCTAAACCATGGAAAGCTTTGTGGGGTCTGGGTGTGGTTGTGGATCTGTAGTTTCGGTGCCTTTTACATGACAGCTAGAGAATGGATGTGAGCGGATGTGGCCTTTCTTCATCTGTTCCTGCTGCTACTTCGCTAACGCGGGAAACGGCGGTCATGTGTGTGTGTGTGTGTGTGTGTGTGTGTGTGTGTGTGTGTGTGTGTATCCTAGTCTGAGTCACGTGCCCAGTTTACCAACCAGCCTTTATGAGAAGATAAACAGCTGGTTGTGCTGTGTACCGACTGCCGCAAGCAGGCTTCGATCCTACACGATTGACCCCGGACGACCCATGAATGCGTCAGTCATCAGCGTTGACTGCTACGCCACTCTGAGATCCGTCATATTCAGCCCTCCTTAAACCAAGTATATACTCTCTATTTACATGTCATTTGCCTGGTCTTGCTCCCATATATACAAACTGGTTTCCAAGCGATTTTCCAGCCAGGCATGACATGAAAGATATCATCTCAGCATTGAGTGTAATGTTACTGTATTCCCGCTGAATTTAGCAGTCCAGCTGTCTGTATGTGGCTCATTGATGAAGATCCGTAGTTATAATGCCCCTCAGATATCTGACATTCTATATGTCTTCTGCTCGTGTGAGGTGGTTGTTGATAATGAAGCATCAGTGCTCGTGTTCGTCTTCGCTGCCATATAGTAGGTCTTCGAGTGGTTAGAACAGCACATCGTATTTTCAACACGTATCATTGTTACATAACTTATTGTACCCCTTCTCCAGTCCTTGCATCCTGCGTATGCACGTGCAACACTTCCGGTTTGCTTTCAGTGGGTCGTCTCAGCAGTTTGAGAAAGTTATTATTGAAGAAAATAAAAAAAAAAACTGGTTATAGAACATTATCCTGGCCAACGCCAGTGTCTACCCCAAACATCCCCTCAGGTCTTACTCTCCCATGGAATATAAACTGGTGTGCTTTCCCGATGATATTAGTCAAGGTTGCTGATGTGTCTGGTTCCCTGACTTACACCCACTGTGGGATCAGTTGAGCACCTCTGCCATATGTATCGTGTTTATATTCCGGTCACACGTATGTTCCCAGCTCTGCAGCCATGCATATTCAATGTTGTTATCTGATGCGTTTTCCCAGCACGAAAACCCGACTCGCTGACTCATTTATCACCAACTTGTAATGTTTCCTTCTCACGAATTCAAACGGCTTACCTGTGTGGCTCAGCTCTAGAATACATATGTGATTGTGCCACGGTGTTTGATTCCCTTCATTCTTTCTCTTTGCAGGCGTAACAAACCATAGACTTAAACTGACCTTCTCATACCTGTCTTGCACCCCTTGCATCACTAAGGTATCTGGTGACCCCGCTCCACCATACGTAGGTTCACCATCGTCTTTGTTAACTTCAGGTGGTATGAATATGGTCCTGGTGCTTTGCTGGTATTCCATGGTCTTCCACACTTGGAATATATCCTCCAGTTTTAGGTGCATCCAACCTGGTGTAGCTTCATTCCCAATGCCTACATACTGATTGTGAACATTAAGTTGCCCCTAATGATATACACTTCTAATTCCCAACTTCGTCTTTACCATAAGATCCTCTGCCTTATTTTTAACTTCAGAGCTATAATTGCCTCTGTATCTATTGTCTTATTCTACTCTTCTGACTTTAAACCATACGGAGAAAACTTTACGCTCTCTGCCAACTTCTTCCTTCACTTCCTCAGTCCACCAGGCTGTTCTCTCTTTCACAGTGTGACCAGTGTCTCACAATACCTTCATGTGATATGTGGGCTACGTCTTGCAGACGGTTCCATGCTCTCCTCAAACACCCCTGCAACCTCTTGCGCTTCCCACGCCTCAGTCTTATACTGATGAGACTCTCTGTTCCAGTGACACCATGTGTACTGCTGGGGTTGTCTGTCACAGTGACAACATGTGTATTGCTGGGGTTATCTGTCTTAGTAACACTGTGTGTGCTGATGGGATTGTCTCTTCCAGTGGCACTGTATGTACTGATGGGGTTGTCTGTCCCTGTGATACCATGTGTACTGATGGGGTTGTCTGATCTAGTGACACCATGTGTAATGGCAGATACACAGAGATGTTTACAGTGTGAATAGTCTGGTTTATGCACTTGATTGAACATTAAATGGTAAATAGTTACAGTAATACGGTAGTTGACGTACCACATGGCCTAACCGACAGAAAACTAAGCCATTCACTTGTATGGCTATGTACTTGTTCATGGATTATTTGTGACGTGCACAATGGTAGGTATAGGACCGTTCTTGTATCTGTCTCTACGACCTTTTGCGATCCAACCATCAGCGAAGGTTAGTTGTACAAGAACTGCAGCATATATGTAGAGTCCAACTCTTGTCCTGGTCCCCAGCCTTACAGCCAAAGTAAAGACTATAGGCTTTCCAGATGCGATCGTGGCGACGAACGATGCTCTATGGTGGAAGGGTGTAAGTAGGGGAGGAAGGTGTACGTGACAGATGCGTGTCAACATTTTATTGCCAAGCTACCGTGCGAGCTGTTGGTGTTGGTCGGAGAGGGTTGACAAATTCAGAGAGATGAGGATTTCTTGATAGGTAGTGTAAGATGGGCCCAGGATGATTCTGCATGACCTTTTCTGCACTTTCCAGCTGGTCGGTCCCTCCGTGTATCTGTTAGTGAGGAGGACCAAGCTGGGGAGGCGTAAGTGAGCTTAGGTAGAATGAAGACCGTGTAGGCATTCTTGAGCTCAGCTGGTGGGACGCCAAATGATTCCAGTCGGCGTAGAATGTACAGATGGTACGAGGACGATTTGATGATTAGTGCTGACGCGACTCTTTCAGTGCAAACCGTCGTCTCTGGTGAAGCCAAGATGTTTAAAGTGTCGTCCGGTCAGGAGGTCTGCCATCCACGAGACGTGACAGCCCCGTAGCCCCAAGTCGACGGCTTTCTGTATGATAATGTTATGGTTGACCAAGTGGAAGCCTTGGTGGGGTCGTCTGCGAAGGTGTGTGCCACCGAGGTCTTGCGCTTTTCCAAGATGCTGTATGTAAAGTCTAGGAGGGTGACAAGGCAGTGAGTTGGTGGAGGAAGACTTCATGTTTCCAAAATGCTTGAGGATCTCCTGGGTCAGCAGCGTCATCATGGACCCAGTTAGACTTCAACCTGTCACAAATTAGACTGAAGATTGGAGTGATGTCAACAGGTCGTGAGTTGTTAAGAGATTCTGGGTTGGTGAATTTAGGTGGTAGAGTGACATATGCTGTCTTCCAAGCTGTGTACTTTTTACAATTGTTTGAGAGATGCAATAGTTATTGCGGTTAGCAGTGTAGCTCATTCGTGGGAGAATATCTTGTATAGTTTGCTTGTAAGATGGTGAGGGCGCTGAGTTACGTGATGTTCTTGTACTGTGTTGGGAGATCATTGTGGTGGGTGGGTTGGGAGGGAGCTGATGATAAGATATTCGTTGGCAAATGTTACCAAAATGGCTTTTCATGTGGTTTTGCTGCCTCCTGATTGCTAAGCTGTTCTGCAGCCAGTTAATTCTTTTACAGCTGTACCCAGAGCCACTGAGAACACGGGAACATGGTCAGAAACATGGTAGGCAGCAGCTGGTGTAGTCTGGCGTGCGTGTGTGGCAATGATGACATAGTTGTGCCTCAGAGTTACCGACAGTGTTACCAAAATCAGTAAGATGGTGTGGATCCAGTGGAAACAATGTCGGTGTTGGCTACGGTGTTTACGAGCAGTGTAGTGACGCATTTACGAACATGTTGCCTATATTACCATAGGAACAGTGTTGGTAACGTACAGATGCCTCCCGTTGATAAGGTTAATGTTGGTAAGACTGATAATAGATGATGTTTCAGCCTATGTACTTGCTGGATGGAAGTATGTTGACGAAGCTACCTAAGGACAACACGTTCCAGGACACCCTAGACAGCTTTCAGAACTGGATCATTGACAGCCATGTCTACATGAACCATAAGAAAGACAATGATCGTGCAAATCAAATTTGCTTTCAGCCGTGTTCCACTCTTCATACGCGCCAGCCCCATCTAGTCTGTTCAGCCTTGAAAGCTGCCCGGCGTCGCTTTGGACGATGGTGTAAGATGGAGGGAACATTCCAGTACCATCATTGAATCCTCCAGCTCTCGTCTCTACCTTATTCATCGACTCAGGACGCGCAGTCTCCTTCATCTGTGCTCAAGAATATCTCTGTATACAACCTTCGTCCCACCCAGATAGACTCATGTCTGCCCTGCCTGGTTTTCCTCCTTGCCCACCATGGATCATAGGCTACAAGAAAAGCTGAAGAGAACGGTATGGAAGCCCATCATTGGCCCCTCCTGCACCACCTGTCGCCAGGCACCTGTCTCGCTGGTCCTCCCAGCTCCCAGCATCACCTGGACCTCGGTCAGTCGTGTGGGGACAACCTAGCGCACCATTTTCCCCACAACCGCCTGTAATTCCCAGCCTTATTTCGACACCACTAAGAGAACAGCCCCACCATCTCTGCCACTGTGACCTTCATCATCACACGTCTCACCTCAGTGTTCATGTATAGACTGGGTGTTCCAATCTTCAACCCCCTTTTTAATAACGTTCATGTTCGTATGTTGTGTAAAGCAATAATGCATTATTATTATTATTATATTATTATTATATTATTATTATTATTATTATTATTATTATTGTTGTTGTTGTTGTTGTAGTAGTAGTAGTATTAATCAGTAGATAGTTAGTGTTCATCTACTGACCCCCATTAAGGGAAGAAGTACTACCTCGTACAAGGTCAACTGATGCTGATGGTGCGATGGACAGTGAGAGTCACGTGTCCCTGAGCGCGCAGTCTGACCCAGGGTCAGTGTAAGTGTGGGGTCAGGAGCTCCAGTAGATATGAATGAAATACAATAAACAGATTTATCTCCATCTTCCAGAGGAAGGATGGCGTGGAAGAGAGGTAGAGTTAGGTTGAGATATATTTCCAATGAAGTGGCTTTCGTCCATGTAGAGGGCTGGGTGTCAGGCAACCATAACACTAGTGATGCACAGCGTCTTAATCGTTGTGTTGACACAGGAGACGCTGCTCAAGTGTTGGTTGTTGTTCACTGAGCACAGCGGTCGGTGGCCCAGTCTGAGAGACGTGCAGCTCAATGTTCAATGTCGCCCCAAGTCATGGTTGTCTACCTGACTTGGTATATGTGTGTGTGGCTGACCCTGGGAAACACAGGAGATTAGTGACTGTGAAATTTGTTATGTTCCATGGCATACAATACCCTGTAACACGAGGAGTAAGGAGTACAGCCCTTGATGGATACAAAATGTTGACATATGATGTGGGGTAACGAGAGCCGGACAACCACAGCCAAGCTCGGCTGGCTTGTCTGTCTCGTGGTACGGGAGGTAACGTGGGAGATGATGATGGCTAGGGAGGTGTAGTGGAGGGTTACCAGACACTGCTGAACTGGGTGAACTAGAGGGAGAAAGGTGACTAACTTGGTGAACCACAGAGACGAAGATAACTGTAACTTGGTGAACCACAGAGAGGAAGATGACTGTAACTTGGTGAACCACAGAGAGGAAGAT
This sequence comes from Panulirus ornatus, assembly GCF_036320965.1. Taxonomy (NCBI): domain Eukaryota; kingdom Metazoa; phylum Arthropoda; class Malacostraca; order Decapoda; family Palinuridae; genus Panulirus; species Panulirus ornatus. Next base: position 36,461,134 of record NC_092234.1, on the reverse strand, counting down.
GACTGTAATTGGTGAACCACAGAGAGGAAGATGACTGTAATTGGTGAACCACAGAGAGGAAGATGACTGTTACTTGGTGAACCACAGAGAGGAAGGTGACTGTAACTTGGTGAACCACAGAGAGGAAGATGACTGTAATTGGTGAACCACAGAGAGGAAGATGACTGTTACTTGGTGAACCACAGAGAGGAAGGTGACTGTAACTTGGTGAACCACAGAGAGGAAGATGACTGTAACTTGGTGAACCACAGAGAGGAAGATGACTGTAATTGGTGAACCACAGAGAGGAAGATGACTGTAACTTGGTGAACCACAGAGAGGAAGATGACTGTAATTGGTGAACCACAGAGACGAAGATGACTGTAATTGGTGAACCACAGAGACGAAGATTACTGTAATTGGTGACCACAGAGAGGAAGATGACTGTTACTTGGTGAACCGCAGAGACGAAGATGACTGTAATTGGTGAACCACAGAGAGGAAGATGACTGTAATTGGTGAACCACAGAGAGGAAGATGACTGTAACTTGGTGAACCACAGAGAGGAAGATGACTGTTACTTGGTGAACCACAGAGACGAAGATGACTGTAATTGGTGAACCACAGAGAGGAAGATGACTGTAATTGGTGAACTACAGAGAGGAAGATGACTGTAACTTGGTGAACCACAGAGAGGAAGATGACTGTAATTGGTGAACCACAGAGAGGAAGATAACTGTAACTTGGTGAACCACAGAGAGGAAGATGACTGTAACTTGGTGAACCACAGAGAGGAAGATGACTGTAACTTGGTGAACCACAGAGAGGAAGATGACTGTAACTTGGTGAACCACAGAGAGGAAGATGACTGTAACTTGGTGAACCACAGAGAGGAAGATGACTGTAACTTGGTGAACCACAGAGAGGAAGATGACTGTAGTTGGTGAACCACAGAGAGGAAGATGACTGTAATTGGTGAACCACAGAGAGGAAGATGACTGTAACTTGGTGAACCACAGAGAGGAAGATGACTGTAACTCGGTGAACCACAGAGAGGAAGATGACTGTAACTTGATGAACCACAGAGAGGAAGATGACTGTAACTTGGTGAACCACAGAGAGGAAGATGACTGTAACTTGGTGAACCACAGAGAGGAAGATGACTGTAACTTGGTGAACCACAGAGAGGAAGATGACTGTAACTTGGTGAACCACAGAGAGGAAGATGACTGTAACTTGATGAACCACAGAGAGGAAGGTGACTGTAACTTGGTGAACCACAGAGAGGAAGATGACTGTAACTTGATGAACCACAAAGAGGAAGATGACTGTAACTTGGTGAGCCACAGAGAGGAAGATGACTGTAATTGGTGAACCACAGAGAGGAAGATGACTGTAATTGGTGAACTACAGAGAGGAAGATGACTAATTGGTGAACCACAGAGAGGAAGATGACTGTAATTGGTGAACTACAGAGAGGAAGATGACTGTAATTGGTGAACCACAGAGAGGAAGATGACTGTAACTTGAACCACAGAGAGGAAGATGACTGTAGTTGGTGAACCACAGAGAGGAAGATGACTGTAATTGTACGACTTGAAACTCTGACTCAGAGTCACAAATCACAGTACTTTGACAACGTCAGTTAAAACAAGGAAAACCAATGCGTGGTGGGACTGCAAGCTGGCTGTGTGTAGTAACACTGGGAGGCGATGGAGGGACACATCAAGGGATCCATCTCTGTTGGCTGCGAAAGCACAACCAGTAGATCCATCAGATCGTAATGAGGTGAAGGTAAAGCTCTTTCTCCATCCGTGTGTTCTCCACCACCAACTGATTCTGTTCTTGCCTGGAAAGTTATTTGCATACCAGAGAACAGAGAACATTGAGAGAGATTTGTAGCCAAGAGGGTGGAAGGTGAGGTTGGATTATCTTAGGCTGGTGTTGAGTGTATGGTATGTGTGTGTGTGTGTGTGTGGGACATTTGATGCTTTTCATGGCGGAGGTGGTGGCTGATCATTAGATTCCATCAATAACTGATGTCAATCTTAATTCATCGTGCTTGGCGCTGAGTTGTGTTGACATAGAAGAGCCAAGTATGATTCTGAGTGCAACGTTCTGAAACCCCACAATGGATGGGTCTTCGGCATTCCTCAGGAAGAGAGCCACGACCAAGGCCAGTGATGGTCTGTTACTGATCGTACGCCGGTCATGACCAGTGGTCGTGGGGGAGGGACAGAGATGCCCATGTGTGTGAGGACAGGGAGCTGGTGGATGGGTGCCTCAATTGGAGAGGGTCAGTGATGTCCACCACGTAAGCTAGTTTCCAGGAGTGATCCCCAGTTGTAGGTACAACAGCTGGAAGTCCAGGTGATCATGTTATGATCAATATTAACGTTGTTATTGATCATTATTATGCACCCCAGCAGCTGCCCAGGAAGCTGGGAACATGGATACGTATCGTGCAGCTTGCCAGGTGGGACCCCTGTTCTTATTTACATATTTTCATTTCACGTTCTGTTCGGCCGGGACACAGCCATTGAACTCCAGGTCACCCACCCTTCACTCTAGGTAGTATGATTAATGTTTCCACACACACACACACACACACACACACACACACACACACACACACACACACACAAACACACACTCGGGCCTTAATGGAGTAGCAGTGAGTGCCACTGACTCTAAGTCACACATGCCGGGTTCGGGCCCCTCAGTGATTCACATTCAGGGCGCGGGAGTCGACCCACACCCAACCCAGGTGTTCATTCTTTCTTTGGGGCTGGGTCGATCCCTTGGTGCCCGGGTTAGGATCAGGTGTGTCAGCAGGTGTGGACTCCTACCTCAATATTCTTGCAGGTGATGATCAGGGTCGTGAGGGGAAGTGAAGGATTTAGACTGACAGACACAAGTTAGCCAAGGTAGGCAAGACCTGTGTCGCTCTTCCCCCAAATGGGACTCGTAGATCCGGTGTGGATACAGCACAGTTGAATGAGTACCACCTCTTGTGACGTAGACAGCGAACAGTTCTTCGGGAGAACTACGGCTGCAACACCCACAGAGCAGGACGTGAAATGATGCAAAAAAAAAATGTTAGAGAAGGAGAGGTAGTGAAGTAGTTATATAGTGTGAAGATGATGGAAGAACAGGAATATACCGTAGTATCAGACAGTACACCGAAGTCGATTGCAGTATTAGTATGATAACACTGTTACCAATTTTTTTTCCTGGTTATCAAAGTGTTATTTTCTAATTGATTATGTCTAAGAAAAGTAAAGAACATGGTTGTTATTCCCTTGAAAACTTTGCTTTTGTGATCAGGACAGTGATATGTTGAAATTTACTTAATTTTCAGAACATTCTAGATAGAATCAGTGCTGAATAGCTGATACAGAACGTTCTAGAAGTTTCCAGTAATATAGATAGTAGTATAAATATATGGGGTTTAAGCCAACCAGTTCAGTTTACATGTAGCTGCCTAAGTGGCTACATATACCTTTCTCTGGGATGGCATCTGAGGTTGCAAGCATCCGACAGACGCATCTTGCTACGTCTGTGGCCACATGATCAACACAAGAGAGAGAAAAAGTATTGTACACTGTGGCAGCATCAGCTGAGGTGTGTGCCAGACCTACGAGGCATATACCGGCATGACAACCTCCCGGGGATCGAGATCAATTCCGGGCAACTCATTTCACCAGCGAACACTGCACAAAAACTCTGGAAGGTAAGACAGACAGACAGCGGTTGCTCGTTTAGATGACGGTATTTTGCTATAAGTTAAAGAATTTTTAGAGTTTACTTTTCTTTTAGTTTTTTTTATTTTCAATGTTATTGACAAAGATATATGGAAACTGTTGAGGGAATCTCTTACACATAGACAAATATATGAATTTTTTCATTATCACAATTTTGTATTGTTCTTTTGCAGGATGATACAGAGGGGAAAACTGAGCCATGAAGTTCACTATCCCGAGAATTTGGTGGGAACCCACCGACCACTCCAGCAGTAGCCACATGGTGAACCCTTCCACACTTCAGACTGGCCAGACTACACCCGCTATCACGTATCCAGACCATCCATCATCCATTGCCCGGGTGCCACACGACCCTGAGCTCCTCATACCCACTCCGGAGAGAGAGAGAGAGAGAGAGAGAGAGAGAGAGAGAGAGAGAGAGAGAGAGAGAGAGAGAGAGAAGCCGTCGTCAGAAAAGACCAGCAAGTCAGAAAGGGAGGGCGGAAGACGTTGTAGATCCAGATTACAATTTCAGTTCTGCAGCTGAGGAGAGAAGCCCATACTACCCCAATCCAAAAAGACCTCAACGATTCGATCAGAAGCCTTGGTCACCCAGAGTCCAATGCCGAGCTTTTGACGTGTAGACTCAGGCAGTGGAACTTGTGGGATGAAAGTGTGGAAATCGCAGATCAGTGGAAGCGTCTCTTAGGTTTTCCCAGCTTCTTCACCCGTCACGGTGGGCTCTGCTTCTGCCACAATGTAACCAGTCTGGTCGAGGCAATCGCCTGTAACCACGAACGAGTGGCGCCTCTTTATTGACAGGCCATCCAGGAGCCTCAGAGTCGTGCTGCTCCATAACGGGAACAAGCACCCGGCTCTTCCCCTGGCTCACTCGCTCCACCTCAGAGAAGAATACAACGGTGTCCAGACCTTGCTAGACGCCATGAAGTATGATGACTACAGCTGGGAGGTCATCGGAGACTTCAAAATGGTGGCATTCCTGATGGGTCTCCAAGGTGGTTTCAACAAGTTTCCCCTGCTGTCTTTGCCTCTGGGACGGCGTGGACACCGCAGCGCACTACCGCAGGCGGGACTGGCCTCAGCGGACCGAATTTCTCTGTGGGGATGAACAGCGTCAAGTGGGAGCCACTGGTCGACCCCCGGAAGGTGTTGATACCACCACTGCGCATTAGTCACAGCTCTTGGTAAGGAGTCTGCCGCCTTCAAGTACCTTCCAGACTTCTTTCCTAAGCTGTCTGAGGCAAAGATCATAGCCAGTGTCTTGGTCGGAGCACAGATAAAGAAAATCCTGGAGTGCAAGGAATTTCCTAAGAAGCTCACTAGGAAGGAGGAAGCAGCTTGGTACAGCTTTGTCGCAGTGGTTCGGGGGCTTCCTAGGCGACCACAAGGCCGAACACATATGTGCAGCTGGTTGAGACTATGGTGAAGGACAACGGCAAAATGGGCTGCAGGATGTCCCTCAAAATACCATATCCTTGGCGTTCATCTTGATATAAGAACATGGCAACGTATTCGGAGGAGCGAGACGAGCGCTTCCACCAGGATGTACTGGACTTTGAACACCGCCACCAAGGAACATATAACGAGAACATGATGGTAGATTATATTTGGGATCTGATTCGTGACAGTTATTTACAAGACGATCATAAATCCCCCAAAAACTACTCACTTCGAAATATTTTGTGATCACTTTTGTTGAACATTAGTGTAAATACATGTTAATTTTGATGCACATGTTTTTTTCCTGATTGTATGTGAATAGATATGTGCGAATTCGCTTGTTGTCCAACTGGAAATTGGTAAATTTCAGACTATCACTGTCCTAGTCACGAAAGCAAAGTTTAAGGGGAATAATAGCATTTTTCTTGTCTTTGTACGTGTAAACAGTTAGGAAATTGACTACCCAGGAACACAGTGTAGTCGAGCAGGTTCAAAAGATGGGGCGCCTTGGAAACAGAACCCCTCCTTCCCCCCACCCCAAACACAAACCAGTAGATAACCACACACACACACACACACACACACACACACACACACACACACACACACACGTACGTGGAGGTGTGGGGGAGAGTAGGGACAACTAGTAATAGTTGATGACATATAAGGTACAGGTGTCCTGGCTGGGGTTAGGGGGGAGGGAACAGGTGACGAGATACGTGGAGAGGTCATGTCCTCTGTTTTATCTGGAGGTAACTACCACCTGTGTTAATGCTGGAGGTAACTACCACCCCGTGTTCATCCTGAAGGTTACTACCACCTGTGTTAATGCTGAAGGTAACTACCACCCCGTGTTCATCCTGGAGGTAACTACCACCCCGTGTTCATCCTGGAGGTAACTACCACCCCGTGTTCACCCTGAAGGTAACTACCACCCCGTGTTCATCCTGGAGGTAACTACCACCCCGTGTTCACCCTGGAGGTAACTACCACCCCGTGTTCATCCTGAAGGTAACTACCACCCCGTGTTCATCCTGGAGGTAACTTCCACCTCGTGTTCATCCTGGAGGTAACTACCACCCCTTATAAGAAGTTCAAATAAATGGGAATCGATGAAAATCACACGGTATTAATCAAAATCCAAAGAGAGTGTAAGAAGGTCACAAAACAGAGTAAACGCGACGAAGAAAAAGGAATATCCTTGTAAGTTAAGAATAATCTTAAGGAATTCTTCAAATAGACAAAGGAAGACAGTAAAAGAAGGAATTGGACCATTACTATACGAACATGACACACTTATTACTGACAAGGAAATGGCTAACATACTAAATTATTCTTTTAACTCCATATTCACAACTGAAGAAACATCTCGAATACCGCAACCAGTGAAAATGTTTCAAGGATCAGATGAAGAATAGTTGAAGGTTAGAGGAATAAGAAACTCTGAAGTACTTAAACACCTGGACCAATTAAATCCTAACAAATCCAACAGCCCAGATAACTTAGCTCCAAGATTTTCAAGGGTCAGGAGACAACTGATATACCCCATAACAAAAACATTCAACAAATCCCTATCGGATGATCAGATGTCAACTGACTGGAAACAACCAGATGTTACTCCTATATATAAAAATGGAGACAACAAGTGTGCCTTGAACTACCGCCCAATTAACCTTACGTCAGTGTTAGGAAAAATGATGGAAAAATAATACGAGATAAAACTGTCACGTTTCTAGAACACAAAATTATATCGGACAACCAACACAGGTTCTGCTATAGAAGATCCTGCCTGACGAATGTGCTGGAATTATTTTGTTATTTATCAGAACTGGGACGGAAAATTACCGTCTGACGTAAGTATATTTAGATTTCCGAAAGGCTTACGATATAGTACCTCACAAGAGACTTATACATAAACTCAAAGCCCACGGAATTGCTGAAGAACTCTGTACATGGATCAGAGACTGGCTTAACGGAACAAAGCAGCGTGTAGTATTAAACGGCGAAACCTCAGATTGGCTAGACGTAACGAGTGGTGTGCCACAGGGGTCGGTCCTAGACCCAATTCTTTTCATAATATGCATTAATGACCTAGAACTCGGTCTCATATCGAAGATTTCCAAATTTGTTGATACTAAACTAGGAGGTAGAGCTGTAAACATGCAGGACAGCGAAATGATTCAAAGAGATCTTAACTTACTAGCAGAGTGGTCAGACAGATGGCAAATGAATTTCAATGTATACAAGTGTAAAGTTATGCTCTTTGGAGGGAAGAATATACGTTACGACTACAAAGTGTTCGGAAACTCTCCAATGCGAATGAAGAAAAGGACCTTGGAGTTGTCATTAGCAACAATCTGAAATACACTAGACAGTGTCAAGCAGCAAGTAAAAAAGGCAACCAAATGTTAGGTGTCATACCCAGGAACATAGATTACAAGACACCAGAAACAGTGCTCACACTTTATAATTCTCAAGTTTTCGTCTCCACCTATAAAAATTAGAGCAAGTACAAAGACGCGCGACAAAGTTGATCCCATCCTTTAGAAATCTGGCATACGAAAAGAGGCTAAAACGATTGGATCTCTTCTCTCTTCAAGAACGTAGACTTCGCGGCGACTTAATCCAAGTGTTTGAAATTCAAAACAAGTTCGATCAAGTAAATCACGAACATCTTTCCGAAATAACGGGATAATACGGTTACCAGGACGAATGGAATAAAACTCCAAGCTAAAAAGATGTAGTACGGACGTGGGAAAAAGCTTCTTTTCCTATAGGTGAGTTGAGCACTGGAATAAGTTACCGTCAGACGTAGCGAATGCCAAGACTAGAAATATCTTCAAAAGTCGTTTAGTCAAATTTCTTATTAATTCAGGGATTCTCTGAGGAAAACGTCAAAAATAATCAGTCATAAGACATGACTGACGTATTGGCGTTTATGCACCTGGTCATGAGATCATGAGAGGCAAGTGTTTTAAGAGCAGCTGAGCGTTTGTGTCAGCATGGGGTAATGGCTTCTATGCAACAGCGAGGACTGTCAGCATGGGGTAATGGCTTATATGCAAGAGCGGGGACTGTCAGCATGGGGTAATGGCTTATATGCAACAGCGGGGACTGTCAGCATGGGGTAATAGCTTATATGCAACAGCGGGGACTGTCAGCATGGGGTAATGGCTTATATGCAACAGCGGGGACTGTCAGCATGGGGTAATGGCGTATATGCAACAGCGGGGACTGTCAGCATGGGGTAATGGCATATATGCAACAGCGGGGACTGTCAGCATGGGGTAATGGCGTATATGCAACAGCGGGGACTGTCAGCATGGGGTAATGGCTTATATGCAACAGCGGGGACTGTCAGCATGGGGTAATGGCGTATATGCAACAGCGGGGACTCAGTGGTGATAGCTGTAAAGACTGCTGAGCGGAATTACATTTTGTCGTTAAGCATTTTTTTTTTTTCATTTTTGTGTTCCCGGTGAGTCTTTTAATGACCTGTCTTCTCTGGTTGGTAGGTTGTCTGAGCTTTGGGCAATATTGACCTACCAGGGTCATTCATGCCGTCAACGTCAAACTACTGCATCCACCAACCCATTCGTGGGCCAGTCAGGCCTCCTGTTGTCTGTCTTTCTCATGTAAACATGAGCCATGGTTTAAATGAAGTCCCTTAATGAGAACATTGATGAACCAGCTCGGCCAATGGACTGCCGAGCATATTGTGATCACTTACTTTCCTGTAGGCTAAGGAAAGGCAGCGAATATCCTTACACTTGATATCTGTACCTTATAACAGTGGTAGAAGTAATGTGTTTGCTTTGAATAATGTTTATGAGAAATAGTGAAACACAGGGATTTGTATGTGGCGTTTATGAAAGTAAAATAAAAAGCGGATGACGGGGTTGATAGAGCTGCCCTGTGGTGTGTAAGGAAAGCTATTAGAAGTAGTGAGGAGTTTTGATCAAGAGAGTAAAGGGTGTGCTCGTGTAGATAGAGAGGAGGGTGAGTGGTTCCAGTTGAAAGTGGTTCTGCGGCAGTTATGTGTAATGTCGCCATGGCTGTTTGATCTGTTTATGGAAGGGATGGTGAGCGAGGTTAATCCAAAGTTTTCAAGAGAGGAGCAGGTATGCAGTCAGTTGGGGGAGGAGGGCGTTGGGAGGTGGGTCAATTGTTCTTTGCTGTTGACATGGTCCTGGTGGCAGATTTGAGTGAGGAATTGCACTGGCTGGTATGAGTTTGGGATAAGGTATGAAAGGAGAAAGTTCAGTGTAAATGCGAATAAAAGCAAGGTCATTAACTGTAGCAGTGGAAAGAAATACTTACTTGAAGTGTGAGTCTGAATTGAGAAAAGTTGTAGGAAGTGGAATGTTCAAGGTACCTGGGAATGGATTTGGCAGCGAATGAAACCATGGGAGTTGAAGTGACCTATAGGGTGGGTGAGGGGGCAAAGGTCATGAGTGCACTGAGGACTGTGTGGCAAGAGAGATCATTTGCCTTCAACGGCAAAGATGAGTATGTGTGATGGTGCAGTAGTCCCATCGTTGCTCTACTGATGCCAGGCGCTGGTCTAAGACAAAAATGTAAAGGTTGGGATGAATGTGCTGGAAATGTGTGAGGATGGTATGTGGTGTAAGGAGGGTTGATCGATTGAGAAGTACTAGGGTAAGAACGAGGCTGTGGTCATGAGTATATTATAAGAGAGCTAGAAAGAGTGTGCTGACACGGTGTGAACATATGGAAAGGATGAGTGAAGAAAGGTTGATTAAGAGGGCATTCATGTCAGAAGTGGTGAGATCAAGGAGAAGGGAGGAAACCAAGAGGGATTGGGGAGGATGGAATGAAAGGTGTGTTGAAGTCTCGGGGCCTGAACTTGCTGGAGGGTGCGAGACGTGGAAGGGATAGAGCGAATTAGAGCGATGTTATATACAGGGGACGACGTGTTTGTTCACAACGAGCAGAACCAGAGAAAATGAAGCGGTTGGGAGACCATGGAAAGGACTGTGGGACCTATTGTGGTTAGGGGGCTGTAAGTACAGTGTATTACACGTCGCGAACATGTATGAAAAAGGTATATATATATATATATATATATATATATATATATATATATATATATATATATATATATATATATATTTTTTTTTTTTTTTTTTTTTTTTTTTGCTTTGTCGCTGTCTCCCGCGTTTGCGAGATAGCGCAAGGAAACAGACGAAGGAAATGGCCCAACCCACCCCCATACACATGTATATACATACACGTCCACACACGCAAATATACATACCTACACAGCTTTCCATGGTTTACCCCAGACGCTTCACATGCCCTGATTCAATCCACTGACAGCACGTCAACCCCGGTATACCACATCGATCCAATTCACTCTATTCCTTGCCCTCCTTTCACCCTCCTGCATGTTCAGGCCCCGATCACACAAAATCTTTTTCACTCCATCTTTCCACCTCCAATTTGGTCTCCCACTTCTCCTCCTTCCCTCCACCTCCGACACATATATCCTCTTGGTCAATCTTTCCTCACTCATTCTCTCCATGTGCCCAAACCATTTCAAAACACCCTCTTCTGCTCTCTCAACCACGCTCTTTTTATTTCCACACATCTCTCTTACCCTTACGTTACTTACTCGATCAAACCACCTCACACCACACATTGTCCTCAAACATCTCATTTCCAGCACATCCACCCTCCTGCGCACAACTCTATCCATAGCCCACGCCTCGCAACCATACAACATTGTTGGAACCACTATTCCTTCAAACATACCCATTTTTGCTTTCCGAGATAATGTTCTCGACTTCCACACATTCTTCAAGGCTCCCAGGATTTTCGCCCCCTCCCCCACCCTATGATCCACTTCGCTTCCATGGTTCCATCCGCTGCCAGATCCACTCCCAGATATCTAAAACACTTTACTTCCTCCAGTTTTGCTCCATTCAAACTTACCTCCCAATTGACTTGACCCTCAACCCTACTGTACCTAATAACCTTGCTCTTATTCACATTTACTCTTAACTTTCTTCTTTCACACACTTTACCAAACTCAGTCACCAGCTTCTGCAGTTTCTCACATGAATCAGCCACCAGCGCTGTATCATCAGCGAACAACAACTGACTTACTTCCCAAGCTCTCTCATCCACAACAGACTTCATACTTGCCCCTCTTTCCAAAACTCTTGCATTCACCTCCCTAACAACCCCATCCATAAACAAATTAAACAACCATGGAGACATCACACACCCCTGCCGCAAACCTACATTCACTGAGAACCAGTCACTTTCCTCTCTTCCTACACGTACACATGCCTTACATCCTCGATAAAAACTTTTCACTGCTTCTAACAACTTGCCTCCCACACCATATATTCTTAATACCTTCCACAGAGCATCTCTATCAACTCTATCATATTCCTTCTCCAGGTCCGTAAATGCTACATACAAATCCATTCGCTTTTCTAAGTATTTCTCACATACATTCTTCAAAGCAAACACCTGATCCACACATCCTCTACCACTTCTGAAACCACACTGCTCTTCCCCAATCTGATGCTCTGTACATGCCTTCACCCTCTCAATCAATACCCTCCCATATAATTTACCAGGAATACTCAACAAACTTATACCTCTGAAATTTGAGCACTCACTCTTATCCCCTTTGCCTTTGTACAATGGCACTATGCACGCATTCCGCCAATTCTCAGGCACCTCACCATGAGTCATACATACATTAAATAACCATACCAACCAGTCAATAATACAGTCACCCCCTTTTTTTTTATAAATTCCACTGCAATACCATCCAAACCTGCTGCCTTGCCGGCTTTCATCTTCCGCAAAGCTTTTACTACCTCTTCTCTGTTTACCAAATCATTTTCCCTAACCCTCTCACTTTGCACACCACCTCGACCAAAACACCTTATATCTGCCACTCTGTCATCAAACACATTCAACGAACCTTCAAAATACTCACTCCATCTCCTTCTCACATCACCACTACTTATCACCTCCCCATTTGCGCCCTTCACTGAAGTTCCCATTTGTTCCCTTGTCTTACGCACTTTATTTACCTCCTTCCAGAACATCTTTTTATTCTCCCTAAAATTTTATGATACTCTCTCACCCCAACTCTCATTTGCCCTCTTTTTCACCTCTTGCACCTTTCTCTTGACCTCCTGTCTCTTTCTTTTATACATCTCCCACTCAATTTCATTTTTTCCCAGCAAAAATCGTCCAAATGCCTCTCTCTTCTCTTTCACTAATAAACTTACTTCTTCATCCCACCACTCACTACCCTTTCTAATCAACCCACCTCCCACTCTTCTCATGCCACAAGCATCTTTTGCGCAATCCATCACTGATTCCCTAAATACATCCCATTCCTTCCCCACTCCCTTTACTTCCATTGTTCTCACCTTTTTCCATTCTGTACTCAGTCTCTCTTGGTACTTCCTCACACAAGTCTCCTTTCCAAGCTCACTTACTCTCACCACCCTCTTCACCCCAACATTCACTCTTCTTTTCTGAAAACCCATACAAATCTTCACCTTAGCCTCCACAAGATAATGATCAGACATCCCTCCAGTTGCACCTCTCAGCACATTAACATCCAAAAGTCTCTCTTTCGCGCGCCTGTCAATTAACACGTAATCCAATAACGCTCTCTGGCCATCTCTCCTACTTACATAAGTATACTTATGTATATCTCGCTTTTTAAACCAGGTATTCCCAATCACCAGTCCTTTTTCAGCACATAAATCTACAAGCTCTTAACCATTTCCATTTACAACACTGAACACCCAATGTATATGGGTAAAACTGAAAGTTGATGGAGAGAGATGGGTGATTATTGGTGCATATGCACCTGGGCATGAGAAGAAAGATCATGAGAGGCAAGTGTTTTGGGAGCAGCTGAATGAGTGTGTTAGTGGTTTTGATGCACGAGACCGGGTTATAGTGATGGGTGATTTGAATGCAAAGGTGAGTAATGTGGCAGTTGAGGGAATAATTGGTATATATATATATATATATATATATATATATATATATATATATATATATATATATATATATATATATATTATTTATATTCATTGTACTTTGTCGCAGACTCCCGCGTTAGCGAGGTAACGCAAGAAAACAGACGAAAGAATGGACTAACCCACCCATATACACATGTATATACATAAACGCCCATGCACACTCACATATACATACCTATACATTTCAACGTATACATACATATATATACACAGACATATATACATGCTGCCTTCATCCATTCTCGCCGCCACCCCGCCACACATGAAATGACACCCCCCCCTCCTGCATGTTCAGGCACCGATCACTCAAAATCTTTTTCACTCCATCTTTCCACCTCTAATTTAGTCTCCCACTTCTCGTTCCCTCCACCTTTGACACATACATCCTCTTTGTCAATCTTTCCTCACTCATTCTCTCCACGTGACCAAACCATTTCAATACATCCTCTCAACAATAAACCTTTCTCAACCACACTATATATATATATATATATATATATATATATATATATATATATATATATATATATATATATATATATATATGCAAGTCTGCAAACAGCTGACAAAAGCCCGGGAGAGAGGGCAGGTGTACATGACACACCAACTAGACATAAAATTTTAATCTCTATAAAATCTATGTTTGTTATCTATATTACTGTTATTTGATCAGTTGCTTTACTATATATATTTTTTTTTCATATTGTATTTCGCACCGCCCCGGGAATTTTGCCACGGTATCTCTGCCCTCTAAGTGGGGACGTGAGCAGGGGGCTGGAAACCCTCCCCTCCTTGTATTTTAACTTTCTAAAAGGGGAAACAGAAGAAGGAGTCACGCGGGGAGTGCTCATCCTCCTCGAAAGCTCAGATTGGGGTGTCTAAAAATGTGTGGATGTAACCAAGATGAGAAAAAGGAGAGATAGGTAGTATGTTTGAGGAAAGGTACCTGGATGTTTTGGCTCTTGAGTGAAACGAAGCTCAAGGGTAAAGGGGAAGAGTGGTTTGGGAATGTCTTGGGAATAAAGTCAGGGGTTAGTGAGAGGACAAGAGCAAGGGAAGGAGTAGCACTACTCCTGAAACAGGAGTGGTGGGAGTATGTGATAGAGTGGAAGAAAGTAAACTCTAGATTGATATGGGTAAAATTGAAAGTGGATGGAGAGAGATGGGTGATTAGTGGTGCATATGCGTCTGGGCATGAGAAGAAAGATCATGAGAGGCAAGTGTTTTGGGAGCAGCTGAGTGTGTTAGTAGTTTTGATGCATGAGACCGGGTTATAGTGATGGGTGATTTGAATGCAAAGGTGAGTAATGTGGCAGTTGAGGGAATGATTGGTGTACATGGGGTGTTCAGTGTTGTAAATGGAATTGGTGAAGAGCTTGTAGATTTATATGCTGAAAAAGGACTGGTGATTAGGAATATATGGTTTAAAAAGAGAGATATGCATAAGTATACGTCCTATGAGTCCATGGGGAAAGTGAAACAGGATAAGTTCCCAAGTGCACTTTGGTGTAATAATCACATCATCAGGGGAGACACAAGAAAGAAATATAAGTCAGTTGATATACATCGAAGAGACGAAGTTAGGACGCCATTTGGTAAACATGTAATTGTCCGACATGGGACAATCACATGTTTACCATATGGCGTCCTAGCTTCGTCTCTTCGATGTATATCAACTGACTTATATTTCTCTCTTGTGTCTCCCCTGATGATGTGATTATTACACGAAAGTGCACTTGGGAACTTATCGTGTTTCATATTCCCCGTGGACTCATAGGAATATCTTGATCACGCGCAAAATTGTGATCCTTTCCAATAAGTATACGTAAGTAAGTAGGAGAGACGGCCATAGAGCGTTTTTGGATTACGTGTTAATTGATAGGCTCGCGAAAGAGAGACTTTTGGATGTTAATGTGCTGAGAGGTGCAACTGGAGGGATGTCTGATCATTATCTTGTGGAGGCGAAGGTAAAGATTTGTAGAGGTTTTCAGAAAAGAAGAGAGAATGTTGAGGTGAAGAGAGTGGTGAGAGTAAGTGAGCTTGGGAAGGAGACTTGTGTGAGGAAGTACCAGGAGAGACTGAGTACAGAATGGAAAATGGTGAGAACAAAGGACGTAAGGGGAGTGGGGGAGGAATGGGATGTATTTAGGGAAGCAGTGATGGCTTGCGCAAAAGATGCTTGTGGCATGAGAAGCGTGGGAGGTGGGTTGATTAGAAAGGGTAGTGAGTGGTGGGATGAAGAAGTAAGATTATTGGTGAAAGAGAAGAGAGAGGCATTTGGACGATTTTTGCATGGAAAAAATGCAAATGAGTGGGAGATATATAAAAGAAAGAGACAGGAGGTCAAGAGAAAGGTGTAAGAGGTGAAAAAGACGGCAAATGAGAGTTGGGGTGAGAGAGTATCATTAAATTTCAGGGAGAGTAAAAAGATGTTTTGGAAGGAGGTAAATATTGTGCGTAAGACAAGGGAACAAATGGGAACTTCAGTGAAGGAGGCTGATGGGGAGGTGATAACAAGTAGTGGTGATGTGAGGAGATTGAGTGAGTATTTTGAAGGTTTGTTGAATGTGTTTGATGATAGAGTGGCAGATATAGGGTGTTTTGGTCGAGGTGGTGTGCAAAGTGAGAGGGTTAGGGAAAATGATGTAGTAAACAGAGAAGAGGTAGTAAAAGCTTTGCGGAAGATGAAAGCCGGCAAGGCAGCGGGTTTGGATGGTATTGCAGTGGAATTTATAAAAAAAAAAAAAGGGGGGTGACTGTATTATTGACTGGTTGGTAAGGTTATTTAATGTATGTATGACTCATGGTGAGGTGCCTGAGGATTGGCGGAATGCTTGCATAGTGCCATTGTACAAAAGCAAAGAGGATAAAAGTGAGTGCTCAAATTACAGAGGTATAAGTTTGTTGAGTATTCCTGGTAAATTATATGGGAGGTTATTATTTGAGAGGGTGAAGGCATCAGATTGCGGAAGAGCAGTGTGGTTTCAGAAGTAGTAGAGGATGTGTGGATCAAGTGTTGCTTTGAAGAATGTATGTGAGAAATACTTAGAAAAGCAATGGGATTTGTATGTAGCATTTATTGATCTGGAGAAGGCATATGATAGAGTTGATAGATATGCTTTGTGGAAGGTATTAAGAATATATGGTGTGGGAGGCAAGTTGTTAGAAGCAGTGAAAAGTTTTTATCGAGGATGTGAGGCATGTGTACGTGTAGGAGGAGAGGAAAGTGATTGGTTTTCAATGAATATAGGTTTGCGGCAGGGGTGTGTGATGTCTCCATGGTTGTTTAATTTGTTTATGGATGGGGTTGTTAGGGAGGTGAATGCAAGAGTTTTGGAAAGAGGGGCAAGTATGCAGTCTGTTGTGGATAAAAGAGCTTGGGAAGTGAGTCAGTTGTTGTTCGCTGATGATACAGCGCTGGTGGCTGATTCGTGTGAGAAACTGCAGAAGCTGGTGACTGAGTTTGGTAAAGTGTGTGAAAGAAGAAAGTTAAGAGTAAATGTGAATAAGAGCAAGGTTATTAGGTGCAGTAGGGTTGAGGGCCAAGTCAATTGGGAGGTAACTTTTAATGGAGAAAAACTGGAGGGAGTAAAGTGTTTTAAATATCTGGGAGTGGATTTGGCAGCGGATGGAACCATGGAAGCGGAAGTGAATCATAGGGTGGGGGAGGGGGCGAAAATTCTGGGAGCCTTGAAGAATGTTTGGAAGTCGAGAACATTATCTCGGAAAGCAAAAATGAGTATGTTTGAAGGAATAGTGGTTCCAACAATGTTGTATGGTTGCGAGGCGTGGGCTATGGATAGAGTTGTGCGCAGGAGGGTGGATGTGCTGGAAATGAGATGTTTGAGGACAATATGTGGTTTGAGGTGGTTTGATCGAATAAGTAATGTAAGGGTAAGAGAGATGTGTGGAAAAAAAAAAAAGTGTGGTTGAGAGAGCAGAAGAGGGTGTTTTGAAATGGTTTGGGCACATGGAGAGAATGAGTGAGGAAAGATTGACCAAGAGGATATATGTGTCAGAGGTGGAGGGAACGAAGAGAAGTGGGAGACCAAATTGGAGGTGGAAAGATTGAGTGGAAAAGATTTTGAGTGATCGGGGCCTGAACATGCAGGAGTGTGAAAGGCGTGCAAGGAATAGAGTGAATTGGAACGATGTGGTATACCGGGGTCGACGTGCTGTCAATGGATTGAACCAGGGCATGTGAAGCGTCTGGGGTAAACCATGGAAGGTTCTATGGGGCCTGGATGTGGAAAGGGAGCGGTGGTTTTGGTGCATTATTACATGACAGCTAGAGACTGAGTGTGAACGAATGGGGTCTTGGTTGTCTTTTCCTAGCGCTACCTCGCACACATGAGGGGGGAGGGGGTTGTTATTCCATGTGTGGCGGGGTGGCGATGGGAATAAATAAAGGCAGACAGTATGAATGATGTACATGTGTATATATGTATATGTCTGTGTGTGTATATATATGTGTGCATTGAGATGTTTAGGTATGTATATTTGCGTGTGTGGACGTGTATGTATGTACATGTGTATGTGGGTTGGTTGAGCCATTCTTTCGTCTGTTTGCTTGCGCTACCTCGCTAACGCGGGAGACAGCGACAAAGCAAAATTAATAAATAAATAAATAATATATATATATATATATATATATATATATATATATATATATATATATATATATATATATATATATATATATATATATTATCCCTTGCTATAGGGGAGAAAATAGTTCTCACGTATTCCCTGCGTGTCGTCGAAGGCGACTAAAAGCGGAGGGAGCGGGGGGCTGGAAATCCTCCCTCTCGTTTTTAATTTTCCAAAAGAAGGAACAGAGAAGGGGCCAAGTGAGGATATTCCCTCAGAGGTCCAGTCCTCTGTTCTTAACGCTACCTTGCTAACGCAGGAAATGGCGAATAGTTTGAAAGAAAGAAGAAAGATATATGTATGGGGGTGGGGGCTGGAAACTCTCCCCTTCTTATACATGAATTTCTAAAAGAGGGAACAGGAGCCAAGCGGGGAGTGCTCAACCTCATCGAAGGCTCAGGTTTGTGTGTCTGAATGTTTGTGTGAACGTAACCAAGATGAGAAGAGAGGAGAGATAGGTAGTATGTTTGAGGAAAGAAACCTGGATATTCTGGCTCTGAGTGAAGCGAAGTTCAAGGGTAAAGGGGAAGAATGATTTGGGAATGTCTTAGATGTCAATTCAAGGGTTGGTGAGATGAGAGGAGCTAAGGAGAGGAGTAGCATTGCACGTGAATTAGGAGCTGGGGAGTGTATGTAAGAGTGCAAGGAAATAGATTCAAGATTGATGTGGGTAAAACTGAAAGTGGATGGCGAGAGATGGGAGATTATTGGTGCTTATGCACCTGGACATGAGAAGGTCTTGAGAGGCAAGTGTTTTAAGAGCATCTGAGTGTTTGCGTCAGCAGTTTTAGTGCACGAGACCGGGTATGAGTGATGGGTGATTTAAATGCAAAGGTATTAATGTGGCAGTTAAGGGTATAAATGGTTGGCATGGGATATTCAACGTTATGAATGGAAATGGTGAAGAGCTTGTGGAGTTGTGTGATGAAAAAAGACTGGCAATTGGGAATACCTGGTTTAACAGGAGAGATATACACAAGTATACGTATGTGAGTGGGAGAGATGGTCACTGGGCATTACTGGATTACGTGTTAATTGATAGGCGGATAAAACGACACTTTTGTACGTAAATGAGCTGAGAGGGGCAGCTGGTGGGATGTCTGATCACTGCCTTTTGGAGACAAGGGTGAAGATTTTTAGAGGCTTTCGATAATATGAGAGATTGGGTGTAGAATGGCAAAAGGTGAGATGAAATGAATTGAGGGGAGTGGATGAGGGGGAGGCATTTAGGGAAGCGTCGATGGCATGAGCAGGAGAGGCATGTGGCATGAGAGAGGTAGGAAGTGGGCAGATTAAAAGAGGTAGTGAATGGCAAAAAGAATTCAAGTTGCTAGTGAGAGAGAAAAGAGAGGCGTTTAGGTGGTACTTACAGAAAAGGATGTACAAATGACTGAGAAGTTAAAAGGAAACGGTAGGAGGTCAAGAGGAAGGTGCAGGGTTTGGAATAGAGGGCAAATGAGTGTTGGGTGAGAGAGAGAGTATCAATAAACATCAGGGAGAGTAAAAAGATGTTTTAGAATGTAAATAATATGCGAAAGATAAGAAAACAAATGGAAACGTCGATGAAGGGAGAAAGAGGGGAAGTGATAACAAGGAGTGATGAGGTGAGAAGATATCTAGTGAGTATTTTGAAGGATTGTTAAATATGTTTGATGACAGAGTGGCAGATGTAGAGTGTTTTGTTCGGGATGGTATGCGAAAGTAGAAAATTATGGAGAGTGGTTTAGTGAAGAGAGAAAAGATGGTGGAAACCTTGCGAAAGATGGAATTAGGCAAGGCGGCGGGAGTGGATGGTATTGCAGTTGAATTTATGAAGAAAGTTGGTGACTGTGTTGTTGATTGGTTGGTGAGGATATTCAGTGTGTGTATGGATCATGGTGAAGTGCCTGAGGATTGGTAGAATGCATGCATAGTGCCATTGTACAAAGGCAAAGGGGATAAAGGGGAGTGTTGTATTGAAGGGTGTTGATTGATAGGGTGGGGAGAAACAGTGTAGTTTCAGAAGTGGTAGAGGATGTGTGGATCAGGTATTTGCTTTGAATGATGTGTCTGAGAAATACAAACAAACATATATTTGTATATGGCATTTATGGATCTGGAGAAGACATATGATAGGGTTGATATAGATACTCTGTGGAAGGTATTAAGAATATATGATGTGGGACGTAAGTTGCTAGAAGCAATGAGAAACTGTTATCACGGGTGTAAGACATGTGTACGAGTAGGAAGAAAGAAGAGTGAATAGTTCCATTGAAGGTCGGTCTGCGGCAGGGGAGTGTGACGTCACCATGGCTGTTTAATTTGTTTATGGATGGGGTGGTGAGGGAGGTGAATGCATGAGTTTTAGAGAGTATCATCCCGCAGTATGTGCGGGATGAGAGGGCCAGGGAAGTGTGATATTTGCTGTTCGCCGATGATACAGCACTATCGGCTGATTCGGATGAGAAACTGCAAAAGTGGGTGACTGAGTTTGGAAGTGTGAAAGGAGAAAGAGTGTATATGTGAAGAAAAGCAAAGTTAGTAGGTTCAGTAGGGTTTGAGGGACAAGTTACTTGGGATGTATGTTTGAATGGAGAGAAATGGGAGGAAGTGAAGTGTTTTCGATATCTGGGAGTGGACTTGGCAGCGAATGGAACCATGGAAGTGGGTGAGGGGGCGAAGGTTCTGGAACCTATGAAGAATGTGTGGAAAGAGAGAACGTTATCTCAGAGAGCAAAAATGGGTATGTTTGAGGGAATAGTAGTTCCAATAATATTATACGGTTGCGAGGCATGGGCTATAGACAGGGTTGTACGGAGGAGGGTAGATGTGTTGGAAATGAAATGCTATGCTCGAGAACGTTGTGTAGTGATGTGGTTTGATAGAGTAAGTAATGAAAGGGTAAGAGAGATGTGTGCAAATAAAAAGAGTGTGGTTGAGAGAGTAGAAGAGGGTGTATTGAAATGGTATGGACATATGGAGAGAATGAGTGAGGAAAGTTTGAGAAAGAGGATATATGTATCAGAAGTGGATGGAACCAGAAGATCAAATTTGAGATGGAAGGATGGAGTGAAAAAGATATTGAGCGATCGGGGCGTGAACGTGGAGGAGGGTGAAATGGGTTCACGTAATAGATTTAATTGGAACGAAGTGGTATACTGGGGTCGACTTGCCGTCAATGAACTGAACCAGGGTTTGTGAAAAGTCTGGGGTAAACCGTAGAAAGGTTTGTGGACCTTGGATTTGGATAGGGAGCTGTGGTTTCGGTGCATTACTCATGACATCTAGATAATGAGAGTGAGCTAATGTAGCCTTTCTTCGTCTGTTTCCTGGCGCTACCTCGCTGACGCAGGGGTCGGCGATCGGGTGTGGGGAGGATAAAAGAATATATAAGTTATCTCTTTTTTTTCCTTCATTCATTTATGATGTTTCCTGTTGGGTGGATTGGCGACGGAAATGAATGAAGGTGGGCAAGTATGTGTTCATGTGTCTGTATATATATATATATATATATATATATATATATATATATATATATATATATATATATATTTAATTTATTATACTTTGTCGTTGTCTCCCGCGTTAGCGAGGTAGCGCAAGGCAACAGACGAAAGTATGGCCCAACCCACCCACATACACATGTATATACATACACGTCCACACACAGCACATATACATACCTATACATCTCAATATATACATATATATACACACACAGACATATACATATATATGTACATAATTCGTACTGTCTGCCCTTATTCATTCTCGTCGCCACCCCGCCACACATGAAATGACAACCCCCTCCGCCTGCATGTGCGCGAGGTAGCACTAGGAAAAGACAGCAAAGGCCACATTCGTTCACACTCAGTCTCTAGCTGTCATGTATAATGCACCGAAACCACCGCTCCCTTTCCACATCCAGGCCCCACAGAACTTTCCACGGTTTACCCCAGACCCTTCACATGCCCTGGTTCAATCAATTGACAGCACGTCGACCCCGGTATACCACATCGTTTCAATTCACTCTATTCCTTGTACACCTTTCACCCTCCTGCATGTTCAGGCCCCGATCACTCAAAATCTTTGTCACTCCATCTTTCCACCTCCAATTTGGTCTCCCACTTCTCCTCGTTCCCTCCACCTCTGACACATATGTCCTCTTTGTCAATCTTTCCTCACTCATTCTCTCCATGTGACCAAACCATTTCAAAACACCCTCTTCTGCTCTCTCAACCACACTCTTTTTATTACCACACATCTCTCTTACCCTTTCATTACTTACTCGATCAAACCACCTCACACCACATATTGTCCTCACACATCTCATTTACAGCACATCCACCCTCCTCCGCACCACTCTATCTGTAGCCCACGCCTCGCAACCATATAACATTGTTGGAACTACTATTCCTTCAAACATACCCATTTTTGGTTTCCAAGATAGCGTTCTCGACTTCCACACATTTTTCAACGCTCCCAGAACTTTCGCCCCCTCCCCCACCCTATGATTCACTTCCACTTCCATGGTTCCATCCGCTTTCAAATCCACTCCCAGATATCTAAAACACCTCACTTCCTCCAGTTTTTCTCCATTCAAACTTACCTCCCAACTGACTTGTCCCTCAACCCTACTGTACCTATTAACCTTGCTCTTATTCACATTTACTCTCAGCTTTCATATTTCACACACTACCAAACGCAGTCACAAGCTTCTGCAGTTTCTCGCACGAATCAGCCACCAGCGCTGAATCATCTGCGAACAACAACTGACTCACTTCCCAAGCTCCCTCATCCACAACAGACTGCATACTTGCCCCTTTTTCCTAAACTCTTGCATTCACCTCCCTAACATCCCATCCATAAACAAATTAAACAACCATGGATACGTCACGCACCCCTGCCGCAAACCATCATTCACTGAGAACCAATCACTTTCCTCTCTTCCTACACGTACACATGCCTTACATCCTCGATAAAAACTTTTCACTGCTTCTAACAACTTACCTCCACACCATATATTCTTAATACCTTCCACAGAGCATCTCTATCAACTCTATCATAAGCCTTCTCCAGATCCATAAACGCTACATACAAATCCATTTGCTTTTCTAAGTATTTCTCACATACATTCTTCAAAGCAAACAACTGATCCACGCATCCTCTACCACTTCTGAAACCACACTGCACTTCCCCAATCTGATGCCTTCACCCTCTCAATCAATACCCTCCCATATAATTTACCAGGAATACTCAACAAACTTATACCTCTGTAATTTGATTACCCACTCTTATCCCCTTTGCCTTTGTACAATGGCACTATGCAAGCATTCCGCCAGTCCTCAGGCACCTCACCATTAGTCATGCATACATTGAATAACCTTACCAACCAGTCAACAACACAGTCACCCCCTTTTTTAATAAATTCCGCTGCAATACCATCCAAACCCGCTGCCTTGCCGGCTTTCATCTTCCGCAAAGCTTTTACTACCTCTTCTCTGTCTACCAAATCATTCTCCCTGACCCTCTCACTTCGCACACCACCTTGGTCCAAAACACCCTATATCTGCCACTCTATCATCTAACACATCCAACAAACCTTCAAAATACTCACCCCATCTTTTTCTCGCATCACCACTACTTGTTATCACCTCTCCATTAAACTCCCCGCAAAACTCGTCCGAAAGCCTCTCTCTTCTCTTTCACTGATGATATTACTTCTTCATCCCACCACTCACAACCCTTTCTAATCTGCCCACCTCCCACGCTTCACATGCCACAAGCATCTTTTGTTCAAGCCATCACTGCTTCCCTAAATACATCCCATTCTCTCCCCACTCCCCTTACGTCCTTTGCTCTCACCTTTTTCCATTCTGCTCTCAATCTCTTCTGGTACTTCCTCACACAAGTCTCCTTCCCAGGCTCACTTACTCTCACCACTCTCTTCACCCCAACATTCTCTCTTCTTTTCTGAAAACCTCAACAAATCTTCACCTTCGCCTCCACAAGATAATGATCAGACGTCCCTCCAATTGCACCTCTAAGCACATTAACATCCAAAAGTCTCTCTTTCGGGCGCCTATCAATTAACACGTAATCCAATAACGCTCTTTGGCCATCTCTCCTACTTACATACGTATACTCATGTATATCTGTCTTTATAAACCAGGGATTCCCAGTCACCAGTCCTTTTTCAACACATAAATCTACAAGCTCTTCACCATTTCTATTTACAGCACTGAACACCCCATATACACCAATTATTCCCTCAACTGCCACATTACTCACCTTTGCATTCAAATCACCCATCACAATAACCCGGTCTCGTGCATGAAAACTGCTAACACACTCACTCAGCTACTCCCAAAACACTTGCCTCTCATGATCTTTCTTCTCATGCCCAGGTGCATATGCACCAATAATCGCCCATGTCTCTCCATCCACTTTTAGTTTTACCCATATCAATCTAGAGTTTACTTTCTTACACTCTATCAGATACTCCCACCACTCCTGTTTCAGGAGTAGTGCTACTCCTTCCCCTGCTCTTGTCCTCTCACCAACCCCTGACTTTACTCCCAAAACATTCCCAAACTACTCTTTCCCTTTACCCTTGAGCTTCGTTTCACTCAGAGCCAAAACATCCAGGTTCCTTTCCTCAAACATACTACCTATATATATATATATATATGTATATATATATATATATATATATATATTCTTTTTTCTTTTAAACTATTCGCTATTTCCCGCGTTAGCGAGGTAGCGTCAAGAACAGAGGACTGGGCCTTTTGTGGAATATCCTCATCTGGCCCCACTCTGTTCCTTCTTTTGGAAAATTAAAAAAAAACGAGAGGGGAGGATTTCCAGCCCCCCGCTTCCTCCCCTTTTAGTCGCCTTCTACGACACGCAGGGAATACGTGGGAAGTATTCTTAATCCCCTATTCCCAGGGATAAGATTGGACAATCACATGTTTACCAAATGGCGTCCTAGCTCCGTCTCTTCGATGTATATCAAGTGACTTATATTTCTCTCTTGTGTCTCCCCTGATGATGCGATTATTACACGAAAGTGCACTTGGGAACTTTTCGTGTTTCATTTTTCCCGTGGACTCATAGGAATATATATATATATATATATATATATATATATATATATATATATATATATATATATATATATATATATATATCTTCTTTCATACTATTCGCCATTTCCTGCATTAGCGAGGTAGCGTTAAGAACAGATGACTGGGCCTTTGAGGGAATATCCTCACCTGGTCCCCTTCTCTGCTCCATCTTTTGGAAAATTAAAAAAAAAAAAAAAAAAAACGGGAGGGGAGGATTTCCAGCCACCCGCTATATATATATATATATATATATATATATATATATATATATATATATATATGTATATTTATATATATAATGTAAATTCTTAAGCCCGGACGTAGACAGTATTCTCACCTCGTTATAAAGAACAGCGTCAGTCAGAGCAGTACAGGCAAGAGAGCAAAATGGTCGAGTACAACAATATTCATCGCCACCTTGTACAGCAGCCCAAGCCTGTGCTGCATAGCAAGTTCCATCAGCCATAAGTATACATCAGTGTGACGTCGGGACTGGCTGGCTATGCTGGCAGGCTGAACCTGACGGAGACAATGAAATGGCATAAATCAAACGCTGACAGAGAGCCACGTTCGAACCCGCTACAACAGACTTCCAACTCCACCCGTGGCTCGTCATCGTGCCCCAGACAACGCATGCGCCGCGGCTGTCTCTCTCTCTCTCTCTCTCTCTCTCTCTCTCTCTCTCTCTCTTACATAGACGATCCCAGCCCCCTTCCAGCTCAGTCTCGGCCCAGACACCGGCGCCTGAGCACCACAGGACTCTGGGAATCGAGGCCCTGCAACAGCTAAGTCGACCTACACACAAAAAAAGGGGAGGGATATCTAAAGTTTCAGGAAAGCTGTGTGAAGCCTCAAAGACCAGATTGTTTCGAGAAATCGTCTCGAGGCATGACGGCAAAATGTCCGAACGGTAGCGCAGCTCTTTGGGGGAGACGAATCTGTTCATTGTCCACAGAGACCTGGCCACGGCCTCGTCCATCCTCAGCCTAGAATTGTATAACTCAGACGTCCCTCTTGTCATTCAGAGACTCTGACACAAACATCCCCGGGGCTTCGAGTCTGATTTCAAAAAGATAAGTCGGATCTGGTTTTTAGAGTTCTGAAAAGGGAAATGCCCCGCTAAATCTATTGTTTTCTGTTAGGTTCACCTTAATTCCATGGCGTTGAAAGGGACAGATCCCCTCTGAATCAAATGTTGTGAAACATAAGTCTCCTGCCAATTCAAGAACTTGAAACAGATTCGAACCCTCAAAAGAGGAGGACAAGAAGCAACGGCCCGCCTTCTCTGTGAAACAGACTAGTCCACTATTTCTATATGATTTAGACACCAATAAGTATCCTTTTAGAATGAGGTTGAAAGTGCAACAGTTCCTCTCTATATCGGGCCTTTTGTCAATTTTGATCAACTTCTAGATGAGCTGTGTTCAGAGGATAGCCATCTCTTGAAGTGCAGATTGGAAAGATAAGTCACCTTTGACTGTGGAGTTTTAAAAGATAAGTCCCCTCTAACTGTGGGTTTTTTTTTAAAGATAAGTCCCCATTAACCGTAGGATTTTACGTCCTCTCTTACTGTAGGGCTTTTAAAGATAAGTCACCACTAAATGTGGGGTTTTAAGAGATAAGTCTCCTCTGACCATGAGGTTTTAAGAGATAAGTCTCCTCTGACCATGAGGTTTTAAGAGATAAGTCTCCTCTGACCATGAGGTTTTAAAAGATAAGTCTGATCTGACCATGAGGTTTTAAGAGATAAGTCCCCTCTGACCATGAGGTTTTAAAAGATAAGTCTGATCTGACCATGAGGTTTTAAGAGATAAGTCCCCTCTGACCATGAGGTTTTAAGAGATAAGTCTCCTCTGACCATGAGGTTTTAAAAGATAAGTCTCCTCTGACCATGAGGTTTTAAGAGATAAGTCTGATCTGACCATGAGGTTTTAAGAGATAAGTCTCCTCTGACCATGAGGTTTTAAGAGATAAGTCTCCTCTGACCATGAGGTTTTAAAAGATAAGTCTCCTCTGACCATGAGGTTTTAAGAGATAAGTCCCCTCTGACTTTGGGAATTTATAGTATAAATCCCCTGTTACCGTGGAACTTTGAAGCAGGCAAGTTTCCTCTAGATACAGAGCTTTAGATTAGATAGATATCCTCTAAGAGTGACATTCTCAGTTGAAAATTTCCCACTGACTAAACGTTTCTGAAAGTGACAAGTGTGAGGTTTTCTATACGACTAGTCCTCCTTTATATTCTGAAACAGAACCATCCCTTCTAGATGTAAAGTTTTGTAACACTCGGCTTGTTTTTAGATATGAGGTTTTGAAACACTCAGTGTGTTTGTAGATATGAGGTTTTGAAACACTCAGTGTGTTTGTAGATATGAGGTTTTGAAACACTCAGTGTGTTTGTAGATATGAGGTTTTGAAACACTCAGCTTGTTTTTAGATATGAGGTTTTGAAACACTCAGCTTGCTTTTAGATATGAGGTTTTGAAACACTCAGCTTGCTTTTAGATATGAAGTTTTGAAACACTCAGCTTGCTTTTAGATATAAGGTTTTGAAACACAGCTTCCTTTTAGATATGAGGTTTGGAAACATACATGTTTCTTCTAAATGTAAGGTTCTGAAACAGACAAGTCTCCTCTTGATTTGATTATTTTAGACCACGTCCTCCATAGTGAAGAAGTTATGAAACAAACAAGTCTCTTGTAGTTCTCAAATGTTAGTCCCCAAAAATGAAAAGTTTTTGACCAGACAGATCCATCGTATTGTGATATTTTGAAACAAGTTGGACCCCTTGATGGTGTAATGTTAAGGCATAAACAGATCCCCTCCAAATTTGAACTTTTGAAGGAAAAATGTCTCTCATAATGTGTTCTTTGGAAACAATTACTCCCTCAAAACAGTTACTCCCTCAAAATATAAAGTTTTCAGGAAGATTACTCTCCTCTGTGTGTGTGTGTGAGCATTTGAAACAGACAGCTTCCCTGTACGTATAAGCTATAGGAACAGACCTCCAACTTTTAAGCGGAAGATTTTGAGGCAAATAACTCGCCTCAAAAGATTGGTATATTGAACCCCACAATTGTACTGAAACTGTGATGTATGCAGATTTGAATAGCATTATCATAAATGTAAGGTTTTCAGACTGACGACTCCCACCACAGCACTACCACACTTTACCACCCACCACAGCACTACCACACTTTACCACCCACCACAGCACTACCACACTTTACCACCCACCACAGCACTACCACACTTTACCACCCACCACAGCACTACCACACTTTACCACCCACCACAGCACCACCACACTTTACCACCCACCACAGCACCACCACACTTTACCACCCACCACAGCACTACCACACTTTACCAACCACCACAGCACTACCACACTTTACCAACCACCACAGCACTACCACACTTTACCACCCACCACAGCACTACCACACTTTACCACCCACCACAGCACCAACACACTCCCCCTGCTACACCTGCTACAACACACAACTCAATTTGATTGTGATCATAAAAATCATGTATTGGTAATTTCCCAACTGAACGATTCAATGACTTCATCACCTCAGGTCACCAGCCGTTATCAGCTAACAAAATGACGATAACACACGTGATAAAGGCAGGTGTGGTGAGGGATATGCTAGTGCAGGTGTGGTGAGGGATATGCTAGTGCAGGTGTGCTGAGGGGCGAGCTAGTGCAGGTGTGGTGAGGGACAAGCTAGTGCAGGTGTGGTGAGGGACATGCTAGTGCAGGCGTGGTGAGGGACATGCTAGTGCAGGTGTGGTGAGGGACATGCTAGTGCAGGCGTGGTGAGGGACATGCTAGTGCAGGTGTGCTGAGGGACATGCTAGTGCAGGTGTGCTGAGGGACATGCTAGTGCAGGTGTGGTGAGGGACATGCTAGTGCAGGTGTGGTGAGGGACAAGCTAGTGCAGGTGTGGTGAGGGACATGCTAGTGCAGGTGTGGTGAGGGACAAGCTAGTGCAGGTGTGGTGAGGGACATGCTAGTGCAGGTGTGGTGAGGGACATGCTAGTGCAGGCGTGGTGAGGGACATGCTAGTGCAGGTGTGCTGAGGGACATGCTAGTGCAGGTGTGCTGAGGGACATGCTAGTGCAGGTGTGCTGAGGGACATGCTAGTGCAGGTGTGGTGAGGGACATGCTAGTGCAGGTGTGGTGAGGGACATGCTAGTGCAGGTGTGGTGAGGGACAAGCTAGTGCAGGTGTGCTGAGGGACATGCTAGTGCAGGTGTGCTGAGGGACATGCTAGTGCAGGTGTGGTGAGGGACATGCTAGTGCAGGTGTGGTGAGGGACATGCTAGTGCAGGCGTGGTGAGGGACAAGCTAGTGCAGGCGTGGTGAGGGACATGCTAGTGCAGGTGTGGTGAGGGACATGCTAGTGCAGGTGTGGTGAGGGACAAGCTAGTG